>NC_088240.1:1866790-2139290 GCF_036934945.1 Oncorhynchus masou masou
CTAGATCTACTGTTTCTATTATATTATGACAGACCAGCTAGATCTACTGTCTCTATTATATTATAGATCTACTGTCTCTATATATTATGACAGACCAGCTAGATCTACTGTCTCTATTATATTATGACAGACCAGCTAGATCTACTGTTTCTATTATAATATGACAGCTAGACTCTATTATAATTATGACTGACCAGCGACATCTACTTTCTCTGTCTCTATTATATTATGACAGACCAGCGAGATCTACTGTCTCTATTATATTATGACAGACCAGCTAGATCTACTGTCTCTATTATAATATGACAGACCAGCTAGATCTACTGTCTCTATTATATTATGACAGACCAGCTAGATCTACTGTCTCTATTAAAATGTCAGACCAGCTAGAAATACTGTCTCTATTATATTATGACAGACCAGCTAGATCTACTGTCTCTATTATAATATGACAGACCAGCTAGATCTACTGTTTCTATTATATTATGACAGACCAGCTAGATCTACTGTCTCTATTATAATATGACAGACCAGCTAGATCTACTGTCTCTATTATATTATGACAGACCAGCTAGATCTACTGTCTCTGTCTCTATTATATTATGACAGACCAGCTAGATCTACTGTCTCTATTATAATATGACAGACCAGCTAGATCTACTGTCTCTATTATATTATGACAGACCAGCTAGATCTACTGTCTCTATTATACATGACAGGCCAGCTAGATCTACTGTATTTTTATATTATGACAGACCAGCTAGATCTACTGTCTCTATTATATTATGACAGACCAGCTAGATCTACTGTCTCTATTATAATATGACAGACCAGCTAGATCTACTGTCTCTATTATATTATGACAGACCAGCTAGATCTACTGTCTCTATTATTAATATGACAGACCATCTAGATCAGACTGTCTTCTATTATATTATGACAGACCAGCTAGATCTACTATCTCTATTATATTATGACAGACCAGCTAGATCTACTGTCTCTATTATATTATGACAGACCAGCTAGATCTACTGTCTCTATTATATTATGACAGACCAGCTAGATCTACTGTCTCTATTATATTATGACAGACCAGCTAGATCTACTGTCTCTATTATATTATGACAGACCAGCTAGATCTACTGTCTCTATTATATTATGACAGACCAGCTAGAAATACTGTCTCTATTATATTATGACAGACCAGCTAGATCTACTGTCTCTAATATAATATGACAGACCAGCTAGACTTACTGTCTCTATATCTCTATTATATTATGACAGACCAGCTAGATCTACTGTCTCTATTATAATATGACAGACCAGCTAGATCTACTGTTTCTATTATATTATGACAGACCAGCTAGATCTACTGTCTCTATTATAATATGACAGACCAGCGACATCTACTTTCTCTATGTCTCTATTATATTATGACAGACCAGCGAGATCTACTGTCTCTATTATATTGTGACAGACCAGCTCGATCTACTGTCTCTATTATAATATGACAGACCAGCTAGATCTACTGTCTCTACTGTCTCTATTATATTATGACAGACCAGCTAGATCTACTGTCTCTATTATATTATGACAGACCAGCTAGATCTACTGTCTCTATTATAATATGACAGACCAGCTAGATCTACTGTCTCTATTGTATTATGACAGACCAGCAAGATCTACTGTCTCTATTATATTATGACAGACCAGCTAGATCTACTGTTTCTAAGTCTCTAATATATTATGACAGACCAGCTAGATCTACTGTCTCTATTATAATATGACAGACCAGCTAGATCTACTGTTTCTATTATATTATGACAGACCAGCTAGATCTACTGTCTCTATTATATTATGACAGACCAGCTAGATCTACTGTCTCTATTATATTATGACAGACCAGCTAGATCTACTGTCTCTATTATATTATGACAGACCAGCTAGATCTACTGTCTCTATTATATTATGACAGACTAGATCTAGATCTCTACTGTCTCTATTATTATGACAGACCAGCTAGATCTACTGTCTCTATTATATTATGACAGACCAGCTAGATCTACTGTCTCTATTATATTATGACAGACCAGCTAGATCTACTGTCTCTATTATATTATGACAGACCAGCGAGATCTACTGTCTCTATTAAAATGTCAGACTAGAAATACTATCTCTATTATATTATGACAGACCAGCTTAACTAACTGTCTCTATGTCTCTATATTATGACAGATCAGCTAGATCTACTGTCTCTATTATAATATGACCGACCAGCTACATCTACTGTCTCTATTATATTATGACAGACCAGCTAGATCTACTGTTTCTATTATATTATGACAGACCAGCTAGATCTACTGTCTCTATTATAATATGACCGACCAGCTACATCTACTGTCTCTATTATATTATGACAGACCAGCTAGATCTACTGTCTCTATTATATTATGACAGACCAGCTAGATCTACTGTCTCTATTATAATATGACAGACCAGCTAGATCTACTGTCTCTATTATATTATGACAGACCAGCTAGATCTACTGTCTCTATTATATTATGACAGACCAGCTAGATCTACTGTCTCTATTATGACAGAACAGCTATATTATGACAGACCAGCTAGATCTATCTGTCTCTATTATATATGACAGACCAGCTAGATCTACTGTCTCTATTATATTATGACAGACCAGCTAGATCTACTGTCTCTATTATATTATGACAGACCAGCTAGATCTACTGTCTATTATATTATAATATGACAGACCAGCTAGATCTACTGTCTCTATGACAGACCAGCTAGATCTATCTATTATGACAGACCAGCTCGATCTACTGTCTCTATTATAATATGACAGACCAGCTAGATCTACTGTCTCTATTGTATTATGACAGACCAGCTAGATCTACTGTCTCTATTATATTATGACAGACCAGCTAGATCTACTGTCTCTATTATATTATGACAGACCAGCTAGATCTACTGTCTCTATTATATTATGACAGACCAGCTAGATCGACTGTCTCTATTACATTATGACATACCAGCTTTATCTACTGTCTCTATTATATTATGACAGACCAGCTAGATCTACTGTCTCTATTATATTATGACAGACCAGCGAGATCTACTGTCTCTATTATATTATGACAGACCAGCTAGATCTACTGTCTCTATTATATTATGACAGACCAGCTAGATCTACTGTCTCTATTATATTATGACAGACCAGCTAGATCTACTGTCTCTATTATATTATGACAGACCAGCTAGATCTACTGTCTCTATTATATTATGACAGACCAGCTAGATCTACTGTCTCTATTATATTATGACAGACCAGCTAGATCTACTGTCTCTATTATATTATGACAGACCAGCTAGATCTACTGTCTCTATTATATTATGACAGACCAGCTAGATCTACTGTCTCTATTATATTATGACAGACCAGCTAGATCTACTGTCTCTATTATATATATGACAGCTAGAGCTACTGATCTACTGTCTCTATTATATTATGACAGACCAGCTAGATCTACTGTCTCTATTATATTATGACAGACCAGCTAGATCTACTGTCTCTATTATATTATGACAGACCAGCTAGATCTACTGTCTCTATTATATTATGACAGACCAGCTAGATCTACTGTCTCTATTATAATATGACAGACCAGCTATCTACTGTCTCTATTATATTATGACAGACCTGTACTGTCTCTATTATATTATGACAGACCAGCTAGATCTACTGTCTCTATTATAATATGACAGACCAGCTAGATCTACTGTCTCTATTATATTATGACAGACCAGCTAGATCTACTGTCTTCTATTATATTATGACAGACCAGCTAGATCTACTGTCTCTATTATATATGACAGACCAGCTAGATCTACTGTCTCTATTATATTATGACAGACCAGCTAGATCTACTGTCTCTATTAATTATGACAGAGCTAGATCTACTGTCTCTATTATATTATGACAGACCAGCTAGATCTACTGTCTCTATTATATTATGACAGACCAGCTAGATCTACTGTCTCTATTATATTATGACAGACCAGCTAGATCTACTGTCTCTATTATATTATGACAGACCAGCTAGATCTACTAGCTGGTCTAAATGACAGACCAGCTAGATCTACTGTCTCTATTATATTATGACAGACCAGCTAGATCTACTGTCTCTATTATAATATGACAGACCAGCTAGATCTACTGTCTCTATTATATTATGACAGACCAGCTAGATCTACTGTCTCTATTATATTATGACAGACCAGCTAGATCTACTGTCTCTATTATATTATGACAGACCAGCTAGATCTACTGTCTCTATTATATTATGACAGACCAGCTAGATCTACTATGACAGACCAGCTAGATCTACTGTCTCTATCTATTATATTATGACAGACCAGCTAGATCTACTGTCTCTATTATATTATGACAGACCAGCTAGATCTACTGTTTCTCTATTATATTATGACAGACCAGCTAGATCTACTGTCTCTATTATATTATGATAGACCAGCTAGATCTACTGTCTCTATTAAATATCAGCTAGATCTACTGTCTCTATTATATTATGACAGACCAGCTAGATCTACTGTCTCTATTATATTATGACAGACCAGCTAGATCTACTGTCTCTATTATAATATGACAGACCAGCTAGATCTACTGTCTCTATTATATTATGACAGACCAGCTAGATCTACTGTCTCTATTATAATATGACAGACCAGCTAGATCTACTGTTTCTATTATATTATGACAGACCAGCTAGATCTACTGTCTCTATTAAAATGTCAGACCAGCTAGAAATACTGTCTCTATTATATTATGACAGACCAGCTAGATCTACTGTCTCTAATATAATATGACAGACCAGCTAGACTTACTGTCTCTATATCTCTATTATATTATGACAGACCAGCTAGATCTACTGTCTCTATTATAATATGACAGACCAGCTAGATCTACTGTTTCTATTATATTATGACAGACCAGCTAGATCTACTGTCTCTATTATAATATGACAGACCAGCTAGATCTACTGTCTCTATGTCTCTATTATATTATGACAGACCAGCTAGATCTACTGTCTCTATTATATTATGACAGACCAGCTAGATCTACTGTCTCTATTATAATATGACAGACCAGCTAGATCTACTGTCTCTATTATATTATGACAGACCAGCTAGATCTACTGTCTCTATTATATTATGACAGACCAGCTAGATCTACTGTCTCTATTATTATGACAGACCCAGAAATACTGTCTCTATTATATTATGACAGACCAGCTCGATCTACTGTCTCTATTATAATATGACAGACCAGCTTGATCTACTTTCTCTATAATATGAAAGACCAGGTAGATCTACTGTCTCTATTATATTATGACAGACCAGCTAGATCTACTGTCTCTATTATATTATGACAGACCAGCTAGATCTACTGTCTCTATTATATATGACAGACCAGCTAGATCTACTGTCTCTATTATATTATGACAGACCAGCTAGATCTAGTCTCTATTATATTATCAGACCAGTATGTCTCTATATTATGACAGATCAGCTAGATCTCTATAATACTATGACAGACCAGCTAGATCTACTGTCTATTATATTATGACAGACCAGCTAGATCTACTGTCTATTATATTATGACAGACCAGCTAGATCTACTGTCTCTATTATATTATGACAGACCAGCTAGATCTACTGTCTCTATTATATTATGACAGACCAGCTAGATCTACTGTCTCTATTATATTATGACAGACCAGCTAGATCTACTGTCTCTATTATATTATGACAGACCAGCTAGATCTACTGTCTCTATTATATTATGACAGACCAGCTAGATCTACTGTCTCTATGACAGACCAGCTAGATCTCTCTATTATATTATGACAGACCAGCTAGATCTACTGTCTCTATTATATTATGACAGACCAGCTAGATCTACTGTCTCTATTATATTATGACAGACCAGCTAGAGATGTCTCTATTATATTATGACAGACCAGCTAGACTGTCTCTATTATATTATGACAGACCAGCTAGATCTACTGTCTCTATTATATTATGACAGACCAGCTAGATCTACTGTCTCTATTACTGTCTAGATCTACTGTCTTATATTATGACAGACCAGCTAGATCTACTGTCTCTATTATATTATGACAGACCAGCTAGATCTACTGTCTCTATTATATTATGACAGACCAGCTAGATCTACTGTCTCTATTATATTATGACAGACCAGCTAGATCTACTGTCTCTATTATATTATGACAGACCAGCTAGATCTACTGTCTCTATTAAAATGTCAGACCAGCTAGAAATACTGTCTCTATTATATTATGACAGACCAGCTAGATCTACTGTCTCTATTATAATATGACAGACCAGCTAGATCTACTGTCTCTATTATATTATGACAGACCAGCTAGATCTACTGTCTCTATTATAATATGACAGACCAGCTAGATCTACTGTCTCTATTATATTATGACAGACCAGCTAGATTTACTGTCTCTATTATATTATGACAGACCAGCTAGATCTACTGTCTCTATTATATTATGACAGACCAGCTAGATATGCTGCAGCTAGATCTACTGTATATATTGTATTATGACAGACCAGCTAGATCTACTGTCTCTATTGTATTATGACAGACCAGCTAGATCTACTGTCTCTATTATATTATGACAGACCAGCTAGATCTACTGTCTCTATTATATTATGACAGACCAGCTAGATCTACTGTCTCTATTATATTATGACAGACCAGCTAGATCTACTGTCTCTATTATATTATGACAGACCAGCTAGATCTACTGTCTCTATTATATTATGACAGACCAGCTAGATCTACTGTCTCTATTATAATATGACAGACCAGCTAGATCTACTGTCTCTATTATATTATGACAGACCAGCTAGATCTACTGTCTCTATTATAATATGACAGACCAGCTAGATCTACTGTCTCTATTATATATATGACAGACCAGCTAGATCTACTGTCTCTATTATAATATGACAGACCAGCTAGACATCTACTGTCTCTATGTCTCTATTATATTATGACAGACAGATCAGCTGACAGATCTACTGTCTCTATTATATTATGACAGACCAGCTGATCTACTGTCTCTATTATATTATGACAGACCAGCTAGATCTACTGTCTCTATTATATTATGACTCTATTATATTATGACAGACCAGCTAGATCTACTGTCTCTATTAAAATATGACAGACCAGCTAGATCTACTGTCTCTATTATATTATGACAGACCAGCTAGATCTACTGTCTCTATTATATTATGACAGACCAGCTAGATCTACTGTCTCTATTAAATTATGACAGACCAGCTAGATGACAGACCAGCTAGATCTACTGTCTCTATTATATTATGACAGACCAGCTAGATCTACTGTCTCTATTATAATATGACAGACCAGCTAGATCTACTGTCTCTATTATAAATATGACAGACCAGCTAGATCTACTGTCTCTATTATATTATGACAGACCAGCTAGATCTACTGTCTCTATGACAGACCAGCTAGATACTGTCTCTATTATATTATGACAGACCAGCTAGATCTACTGTTCTCTATTATATTATGACAGACCAGCTAGATCTACTGTCTCTATTATAATATGACAGACCAGCTAGATCTACTTATCTCTACTGTTCTATTATATTATGACAGACCAGCTAGATCTACTGTCTCTATTATATTATGACAGACCAGCTAGATCTACTGTCTCTATTATATTATGACAGACCAGCTAGATCTACTGTCTCTATTGTCTCTATTATATTATGACAGACCAGCTAGATCTACTGTCTCTATTATAAATGACAGACCAGCTAGATCTACTGTATCTATTATATTATGACAGACCAGCTAGATCTACTGTCTCTATTATATTATGACAGACCAGCTAGATCTCTCTGTCTCTATTATATTATGACAGACCAGCTAGATCTACTGTCTCTATTATATTATGACAGACCAGCTAGATCTACTGTCTCTATTATAATATGACAGACCAGCTAGATCTACAGTCTCTATTATATTATGACAGACCAGCTAGATCTACTGTCTCTATTATATTATGACAGACCAGCTAGATCTACTGTCTCTATTATAATATGACAGACCAGCTAGATCTACTGTCTCTATTATATTATGACAGACCAGCTAGATCGACTGTCTTTATTACATTATGACATACCAGCTTTATCTACTGTCTCTATTATATCATGAAAGACCAGCTATATCTACTGTCTCTATTCAATTATGACAGACCAGCAAGACTTGTGACTCTATGTCTCTATTATATTATGACAGACCAGCTAGATCTACTGTCTCTATTATATTGTGACAGACCAGCTAGATCTACTGTCTCTATTATATTATGACAGACCAGCTAGATCTACTGTCTCTATTAAAATGTCAGACCAGCTAGAAATACTGTCTCTATTATATTATGACAGACCAGCGAGATCTACTGTCTCTATTATATTATGACAGACCAGCTAGATCTACTGTCTCTATTATATTATGACAGACCAGCTAGATCTACTGTTTCTAAGTCTCTAATATATTATGACAGTCCAGCTAGATCTACTGTCTCTATTATAATATGACAGACCAGCTAGATCTACTGTCTCTATTATATTATGACAGACCAGCTAGATCTACTGTCTCTATTATATTGTGACAGACCAGCTAGATCTACTGTTTCTATTGTCTATTCTATATGAGTCCTTATAGAGCAGGTGTTGTAGATTCTAGATGAGTCCTTATAGAGCAGGTGTTGTCTATTCTATATGAGTCCTTATAGAGCAGGTGTTGTCTATTCTATATGAGTCCTTATGGAGCAGGTGTTGTCTATCCTATATGAGTCCTTATAGAGCAGGTGTTGTCTATTCTATATGAGTCCTTATAGAGCAGGTATTGTCTATTCTATATGGGTCCTTATAGAGCAGGTGTTGTCTATTCTATATGAGTCCTTATGGAGCAGGTGTCCTTATGGGGCAGGTGTTGTCTATTCTATATGAGTCCTTATAGAGCAGGTGTTGTCTATTCTATATGAGTCCTATTATATTATGGAGCAGGTGTTGTCTATCCTATATGAGTCCTTATGGAGCAGGTGTTGTCTATTCTATATGAGTCCTTATAGAGCAGGTGTTGTCTATTCTATATGAGTCCTTATGGAGCAGGTGTTGTCTATTCTATATGAGTCCTTATAGAGCAGGTGTTGTCTATTCTATATGAGTCCTTATGGAGCAGGTGTTGTCTATTCTATATGAGTCCTTATGGAGCAGGTGTTGTCTATTCTATATGGGTCCTTATAGAGCAGGTGTTGTCTATTCTATATGAGTCCTTTTGGAGCAGGTGTTGCCTATTCTATATGGGTCCTTATGGAGCAGGTGTCCTTATGGGGCAGGTGTTTTCTATTCTATATGAGTCCTTATAGAGCAGGTGTTGTCTATTCTATATGAGTCCGTATGGAGCAGGTGTTGTCTATTCTATATGAGTCCTTATGGAGCAGGTGTTGTAGATTCTATATGAGTCCTTATAGAGCAGGTGTTGTCTATTCTATATGAGTCCTTATAGAGCAGGTGTTGTCTATTCTATATGAGTCCTTATAGAGCAGGTGTTGTCTATTCTATATGAGTCCTTATAGAGAAGGTGTTGTCTATTCTATATGGGTCCTTATAGAGCAGGTGTTGTCTATTCTATATGAGTCCTTATAGAGCAGGTGTTGTCTATTCTATATGAGTCCTTATAGAGCAGGTGTTGTCTATTCTACATGAGTCCTTATGGGGCAGGTGTTGTCTATTCTATATGAGTCCTTATGGAGCAGGTGTTGTCTATTCTATATGAGTCCTTATAGAGCAGGTGTTGTCTATTCTATATGAGTCCTTATAGAGCAGGTGTTGTCTATTCTATATGAGTCCTTATGGAGCAGGTGTTGTCTATTCTATATGAGTCCTTATAGAGCAGGTGTTGTCTATTCTATATGAGTCCTTATAGAGCAGGTGTTGTCTATTCTATATGAGTCCTTATAGAGCAGGTGTTGTCTATTCTATATGGGTCCTTATAGAGCAGGTGTTGTCTATTCTATATGAGTCCTTATAGAGCAGGTGTTGTCTATTCTATATGAGTCCTTATAGAGCAGGTGTTGTCTATTCTATATGAGTCCTTATGGAGCAGGTGTCCTTATGGACCAGGTGTTGTCTATTCTATATGAGTCCGTATGGAGCAGGTGTTGTCTATTCTATATGAGTCCTTATAGAGCAGGTGTTGTCTATTCTATATGAGTCCTTATGGAGCAGGTGTCCTTATAGACCAGGTGTTGTCTATTCTATATGAGTCCTTATGGAGCAGGTGTCCTTATAGACCAGGTGTTGTCTATTCTATATGAGTCCTTATGGAGCAGGTGTTGTCTATTCTATATGAGTCCTTTTGAAGCAGGTGTTGTCTATTCTATATGAGTCCTTATGGAGCAGGTGTTGTCTATTCCATATGAGTCCTTATGGAGCAGGTGTTGTCTATTCTATATGAGTCCTTATGGAGCAGGTGTCCTTATAGAGCAGGTGTTGTCTATTATATATGAGTCCTTATAGAGCAGGTGTTGTCTATTCTATATGAGTCCTTATGGAGCAGGTGTTGTCTATTCTATATGAGTCCTTATAGAGAAGGTGTTGTCTATTCTATATGAGTCCTTATGGAGCAGGTGTTGTATATTCTATATGAGTCCTTATGGAGCAGGTGTTGTATATTCTATATGAGTCCTTATGGAGCAGGTGTTGTCTATTCTATATGAGTCCTTATGGAGCAGGTGTTGTATATTCTATATGAGTCCTTATAGAGAAGGTGTTGTAGATTCTATATGAGTCCTTATAGAGCAGGTGTTGTAGATTATATATGAGTCCTTATAGAGCAGGTGTTGTATATTCTATATGGGTCCTTATGGAGCAGGTGTTGTCTATTCTATATGAGTCCTTATGGAGCAGGTGTTGTATATTCTATATGGGTCCTTATGGAGCAGGTGTTGTCTATTCTATATGAGTCCTTATAGAGCAGGTGTTGTCTATTCTTTATGAGTCCTTATGGAGCAGGTGTCCTTATGGAGCAGGTGTTGTCTATTCTATATGAGTCCTTAAGGAGCAGGTGTTGTATATTCCATATGAGTCCTTATAGAGCAGGTGTTGTCTATTCTATATGAGTCCTTATAGAGCAGGTGTTGTCTATTCTACATGAGTCCTTATGGGGCAGGTGTTGTCTATTCTATATGAGTCCTTATGGAGCAGGTGTTGTCTATTCTATATGAGTCCTTATAGAACAGGTGTTGTCTATTCTATATGAGTCCTTATAGAGCAGGTGTTGTCTATTCTATATGAGTCCTTATAGAGCAGGTGTTGTCTATTCTATATGAGTCCTTATAGAGCAGGTGTTGTCTATTCTATATGAGTCCTTATGGGGCAGGTGTTGTCTATTCTAAATGAGTCCTTATGGAGCAGGTGTTGTCTATTCTATATGAGTCCTTATTGAGCAGGTGTTGTCTATTCTATATGAGTCCTTATGGAGCAGGTGTCCTTATGGGGCAGGTGTTGTCTATTCTATATGAGTCCGTATGGAGCAGGTGTTGTCTATTCTATATGAGTCCTTATAGAGCAGGTGTTGTCTATTCTATATGAGTCCTTATAGAGCAGGTGTTGTCTATTCTATATGAGTCCTTATAGAGCAGGTGTTGTCTATTCTATACGAGTCCTTATAGAGCAGGTGTTGTCTATTCTATGAGTCCTTATAGAGCAGGTGTTGTCTATTCTATATGAGTCCTTATAGAGCAGGTGTTGTCTATTCTATATGAGTCCTTATAGAGCAGGTGTTGTCTATTCTATATGAGTCCTTATAGAGCAGGTGTTGTCTATTCTATATGAGTCCTTATGGAGCAGGTGTCCTTATAGACCAGGTGTTGTCTATTCTATATGAGTCCTTATAGAGCAGGTGTTGTCTATTCTATATGAGTCCTTATAGAGCAGGTGTTGTCTATTCTATATGAGTCCTTATGGAGCAGGTGTCCTTATAGACCAGGTGTTGTCTATTCTATATGAGTCCTTATGGAGCAGGTGTCCTTATGGACCAGGTGTTGTCTATTCTATATGAGTCCTTATGGAGCAGGTGTTGTCTATTCTATATGAGTCCTTATGGAGCAGGTGTTGTCTATTCTATATGAGTCCTTATGGAGCAGGTGTTGTCTATTCTAAATGAGTCCTTATAGAGCAGGTGTTGTCTATTCTATATGAGTCCTTATAGGGCAGGTGTTGTCTATTCTATATGAGTCCTTATAGAGCAGGTGTTGTCCTCTATATGAGTCCTTATGGAGCAGGTGTGTTGTCTATTCTATATGGAGCAGGTGTCCTTATAGAGCAGGTGTTGTCTATTATATATGAGTCCTTATAGAGCAGGTGTTGTCTATTCTATATGAGTCCTTATGGAGCAGGTGTTGTCTATTCTATATGAGTCCTTATACAGAAGGTGTTGTCTATTCTATATGAGTCCTTATGGAGCAGGTGTTGTATATTCTATATGAGTCCTTATGGAGCAGGTGTTGTCTATTCTATATGAGTCCTTATGGAGCAGGTGTTGTCTATTCTATATGAGTCCTTATAGAACAGGTGTTGTCTATTCTATATGAGTCCTTATAGAGCAGGTGTTGTCTATTCTATATGAGTCCTTATAGAGCAGGTGTTGTCTATTCTATATGAGTCCTTATAGAGCAGGTGTTGTCTATTCTATATGAGTCCTTATAGAGCAGGTGTTGTCTATTCTATATGAGTCCTTATAGAGCAGGTGTTGTCTATTCTATATGAGTCCTTATAGAGCAGGTGTTGTCTATTCTATATGAGTCCTTATGGACCAGGTGTTGTCTATTCTATATGAGTCCTTATGGAGCAGGTGTTGTCTATTCTATATGAGTCCTTATGGAGCAGGTGTTGTCTATTCTATATGAGTCCGTAAGGAGCAGGTGTTGTCTATTCTATATGAGTCCTTATGGAGCAGGTGTCCTTATGGGGCAGGTGTTGTCTGTTCTATATGAGTCCGTATGGAGCAGGTGTTGTCTATTCTATATGAGTCCTTATAGAGCAGGTGTTGTCTATTCTATATGAGTCCTTATAGAGCTGGTGTTGTCTATTCTATATGAGTCCTTATGGAGCAGTTGTTTTCTATTCTATATGAGTCCTTATAGAGCAGGTGTTGTCTATTCTATATGAGTCCTTATAGAGCAGGTGTTGTCTATTCTATATGAGTCCTTATAGAGCTGGTGTTGTCTATTCTATATGAGTCCTTATAGAGCAGGTGTTGTCTATTCTATACGAGTCCTTATAGAGCAGGTGTTGTCTATTCTATATGGGTCCTTATAGAGCAGGTGTTGTCTATTCTATATGAGTCCTTATGGAGCAGGTGTCCTTATAGACCAGGTGTTGTCTATTCTATATGAGTCCTTATAGAGCAGGTGTTGTCTATTCTATATGAGTCCTTATAGAGCAGGTGTTGTCTATTCTATATGAGTCCTTATGGAGCAGGTGTCCTTATAGACCAGGTGTTGTCTATTCTATATGAGTCCTTATGGAGCAGGTGTCCTTATGGACCAGGTGTTGTCTATTCTATATGAGTCCTTATGGAGCAGGTGTTGTCTATTCTATATGAGTCCTTATGGAGCAGGTGTTGTCTATTCTATATGAGTCCTTATAGAGCAGGTGTTGTCTATTCTATATGAGTCCTTCTGGAGCAGGTGTTGTCTATTCTATATGAGTCCTTATGGGGCAGGTGTTGTCTATTCTATATGAGTCCTTATAGAGCAGGTGTTGTCTACTCTATATGAGTCCTTATGGAGCAGGTGTTGTCTATTCTATATGAGTCCTTATGGAGCAGGTGTCCTTATAGAGCAGGTGTTGTCTATTATATATGAGTCCTTATAGAGCAGGTGTTGTCTATTCTATATGAGTCCTTATGGAGCAGGTGTTGTCTATTCTATATGAGTCCTTATAGAGAAGGTGTTGTCTATTCTATATGAGTCCTTATGGAGCAGGTGTTGTATATTCTATATGAGTCCTTATGGAGCAGGTGTTGTATATTCTATATGAGTCCTTATGGAGCAGGTGTTGTCTATTCTATATGAGTCCTTATGGAGCAGGTGTTGTATATTCTATATGAGTCCTTATAGAGAAGGTGTTGTAGATTCTATATGAGTCCTTATAGAGCAGGTGTTGTAGATTCTATATGAGTCCTTATAGAGCAGGTGTTGTATATTCTATATGGGTCCTTATGGAGCAGGTGTTGTCTATTCTATATGAGTCCTTATGGAGCAGGTGTTGTAGATTCTATATGAGTCCTTATAGAGCAGGTGTTGTATATTCTATATGGGTCCTTATGGAGCAGGTGTTGTCTATTCTATATGAGTCCTTATAGAGCAGGTGTTGTCTATTCTTTATGAGTCCTTATGGAGCAGGTGTCCTTATGGAGCAGGTGTTGTCTATTCTATATGAGTCCTTATGGAGCAGGTGTTGTATATTCCATATGAGTCCTTATGGAGCACGTGTTGTCTATTCTATATGAGTCCTTATAGAGCAGGTGTTGTCTATTCTATATGAGTCCTTATAGAGCAGGTGTTGTCTATTCTATATGAGTCCTTATGGAGCAGGTGTTGTCTATTCTATATGAGTCCTTATAGAGAAGGTGTTGTCTATTCTATATGAGTCCTTATGGAGCAGGTGTTGTATATTCTATATGAGTCCTTATGGAGCAGGTGTTGTCTATTCTATATGAGTCCTTATGGAGCAGGTGTTGTATACTCTATATGAGTCCTTATAGAGAAGGTGTTGTAGATTCTATATGAGTCCTTATAGAGCAGGTGTTGTAGATTCTACATGAGTCCTTATAGAGCAGGTGTTGTATATTCTATATGGGTCCTTATGGAGCAGGTGTTGTCTATTCTATATGAGTCCTTATAGAGCAGGTGTTGTCTATTCTTTATGAGTCCTTATGGAGCAGGTGTCCTTATGGACTAGGTGTTGTCTATTCTATATGAGTCCTTATGGAGCAGGTGTTGTCTATTCTATATGAGTCCTTATAGAGCAGGTGTTGTCTATTCTATATGAGTCCTTATGGGGCAGGTGTTGTCTATTCTATATGAGTCCTTATAGAGCAGGTGTTGTCTATTCTATATGAGTCCTTATAGAGCAGGTGTTGTCTATTCTATATGAGTCCTTATGGGGCAGGTGTTGTCTATTCTATATGAGTCCTTATGGAGCAGGTGTCCTTATAGACCAGGTGTTGTCTATTCTATATGAGTCCTTATGGAGCAGGTGTTGTCTATTCTATATGAGTCCTTATAGAGCAGGTGTTGTCTATTCTATATGAGTCCTTATGGAGCAGGTGTCCTTATGGACCAGGTGTTGTCTATTCTATATGAGTCCTTATGGAGCAGGTGTTGTCTATTCTATATGAGTCCTTATGAAGCAGGTGTCCTTATGGGGCAGGTGTTGTCTATTCTATATGAGTCCTTATAGAGCAGGTGTTGTCTATTCTATATGAGTCCTTATAGAGCAGGTGTTGTCTATTCTATATGAGTCCTTATGGAGCAGGTGTTGTCTATTCTATATGAGTCCTTATGGAGCAGGTGTCCTTATGGGGCAGGTGTTGTCTATTCTATATGAGTCCTTATGGAGCAGGTGTTGTCTATTCTATATGAGTCCTTATGGACCAGGTGTTGTCTATTCTATATGAGTCCTTATGGAGCAGGTGTTGTCTATTCTATATGAGTCCTTATGGAGCAGGTGTTGTCTATTCTATATGAGTCCTTATGGAGCAGGTGTCCTTATGGGGCAGGTGTTGTCTATTCTATATGAGTCCTTATAGAGCAGGTGTTGTATATTCTATATGAGTCCTTATGGAGCAGGTGTTGTATATTCTATATGAGTCCTTATGGAGCAGGTGTTGTCTATTCTATATGAGTCCTTATGGAGCAGGTGTTGTATATTCTATATGAGTCCTTATAGAGAAGGTGTTGTAGATTCTATATGAGTCCTTATAGAGCAGGTGTTGTAGATTCTATATGAGTCCTTATAGAGCAGGTGTTGTATATTCTATATGGGTCCTTATGGAGCAGGTGTTGTCTATTCTATATGAGTCCTTATGGAGCAGGTGTTGTATATTCTATATGGGTCCTTATGGAGCAGGTGTTGTCTATTCTATATGAGTCCTTATAGAGCAGGTGTTGTCTATTCTTTATGAGTCCTTATGGAGCAGGTGTCCTTATGGAGCAGGTGTTGTCTATTCTATATGAGTCCTTATGGAGCAGGTGTTGTATATTCCATATGAGTCCTTATGGAGCAGGTGTTGTCTATTCTATATGAGTCCTTATAGAGCAGGTGTTGTCTATTCTATATGAGTCCTTATAGAGCAGGTGTTGTCTATTCTATATGAGTCCTTATGGAGCAGGTGTTGTCTATTCTATATGAGTCCTTATAGAGAAGGTGTTGTCTATTCTATATGAGTCCTTATGGAGCAGGTGTTGTATATTCTATATGAGTCCTTATGGAGCAGGTGTTGTCTATTCTATATGAGTCTTATGGAGCAGGTGTCCTTATGGGGCAGGTGTTGTCTATTCTATATGAGTCCTTATAGAGCAGGTGTTGTCTATTCTATATGAGTCCTTATAGAGCAGGTGTTGTCTATTCTATATGAGTCCTTATGGAGCAGGTGTCCTTATGGACCAGGTGTTGTCTATTCTATATGAGTCCTTATGGAGCAGGTGTTGTCTATTCTATATGAGTCCTTATGAAGCAGGTGTCCTTATGGGGCAGGTGTTGTCTATTCTATATGAGTCCGTATGGAGCAGGTGTTGTCTATTCTATATGAGTCCTTATAGACCAGGTGTTGTCTATTCTATATGAGTCCTTATAGAGCAGGTGTTGTCTATTCTATATGAGTCCTTATGGAGCAGGTGTTGTCTATTCTATATGAGTCCTTATGGACCAGGTGTTGTCTATTCTATATGAGTCCTTATGGAGCAGGTGTTGTATATTCTATATGAGTCCTTATGGAGCAGGTGTTGTATATTCTATATGAGTCCTTATGGAGCAGGTGTTGTCTATTCTATATGAGTCCTTATGGAGCAGGTGTTGTATATTCTATATGAGTCCTTATAGAGAAGGTGTTGTAGATTCTATATGAGTCCTTATAGAGCAGGTGTTGTAGATTCTATATGAGTCCTTATAGAGCAGGTGTTGTATATTCTATATGGGTCCTTATGGAGCAGGTGTTGTCTATTCTATATGAGTCCTTATGGAGCAGGTGTTGTATATTCTATATGGGTCCTTATGGAGCAGGTGTTGTCTATTCTATATGAGTCCTTATAGAGCAGGTGTTGTCTATTCTTTATGAGTCCTTATGGAGCAGGTGTCCTTATGGAGCAGGTGTTGTCTATTCTATATGAGTCCTTATGGAGCAGGTGTTGTATATTCCATATGAGTCCTTATGGAGCAGGTGTTGTCTATTCTATATGAGTCCTTATAGAGCAGGTGTTGTCTATTCTATATGAGTCCTTATAGAGCAGGTGTTGTCTATTCTATATGAGTCCTTATGGAGCAGGTGTTGTCTATTCTATATGAGTCCTTATAGAGAAGGTGTTGTCTATTCTATATGAGTCCTTATGGAGCAGGTGTTGTATATTCTATATGAGTCCTTATGGAGCAGGTGTTGTCTATTCTATATGAGTCCTTATGGAGCAGGTGTTGTATACTCTATATGAGTCCTTATAGAGAAGGTGTTGTAGATTCTATATGAGTCCTTATAGAGCAGGTGTTGTAGATTCTACATGAGTCCTTATAGAGCAGGTGTTGTATATTCTATATGGGTCCTTATGGAGCAGGTGTTGTCTATTCTATATGAGTCCTTATAGAGCAGGTGTTGTCTATTCTTTATGAGTCCTTATGGAGCAGGTGTCCTTATGGACCAGGTGTTGTCTATTCTATATGAGTCCTTATGGAGCAGGTGTTGTCTATTCTATATGAGTCCTTATAGAGCAGGTGTTGTCTATTCTATATGAGTCCTTATGGAGCAGGTGTTGTCTATTCTATATGAGTCCTTATAGAGCAGGTGTTGTCTATTCTATATGAGTCCTTATAGAGCAGGTGTTGTCTATTCTATATGAGTCCTTATGGAGCAGGTGTCCTTATGGACCAGGTGTTGTCTATTCTATATGAGTCCGTATGGAGCAGGTGTTGTCTATTCTATATGAGTCCTTATGGAGCAGATGTCCTTATGGGGCAGGTGTTGTCTATTCTATATGAGTCCTTATAGAGCAGGTGTTGTCTATTCTATATGAGTCCTTATAGAGCAGGTGTTGTCTATTCTATATGAGTCCTTATGGAGCAGGTGTCCTTATGGACCAGGTGTTGTCTATTCTATATGAGTCCTTATGGAGCAGGTGTTGTCTATTCTATATGAGTCCTTATGGAGCAGGTGTCCTTATGGGGCAGGTGTTGTCTATTCTATATGAGTCCTTATAGAGCAGGTGTTGTCTATTCTATATGAGTCCTTATGGACCAGGTGTTGTCTATTCTATATGAGTCCTTATAGAGCAGGTGTTGTCTATTCTATATGAGTCCTTATAGAGCAGGTGTTGTCTATTCTATATGAGTCCTTATAGAGCAGGTGTTGTCTATTCTATATGAGTCCTTATAGAGCAGGTGTTGTCTATTCTATATGAGTCCTTATGGAGCAGGTGTGTTTCTTGGAGCGTTGTTATGTTAATGTTCCTTTTCTAACGTTCCACATGTTTTCTATCTATTGTCACTTTCAAAATTGTATGTATTTACATATTTTCTGTCTGGACATGATGAGGACATTTTGTCAATGAAAAGAACAAGTAAACAACCCAACATGTGTGTTTTGTTCTGTTATTATTGATAAGACTTCACAGTCACTAAATGTTTTTAAATGGCCCAAAAATAAGAAACTCTTAGAACACAGAAACCCCAGAATAAGAAACTCTTAGAACACGAAATTCTTCGAACACAGAAACTCTTAGAACACAGAAACTCTTAGAACACAGAAACTCTTAGAACACAGAAACTCTTAGAACACAGAAACCCCAGAATAAGAAACTCTTAGAACACGAAATTCTTCGAACACAGAAACTCTTAGAACACAGAAACTCTTAGAACACAGAAACCCCAGAATAAGAAACTCTTAGAACACAGAAACCCCAGAATAAGAAACTCTTAGAACACAGAAACCCCAGAATAAGAAACTCTTAGAACAAAGAGAATCCAGAATAATAACTTTTTGAAAAACATTCTTTATTGCTCTGATCCAGGCTGGTTAGCAACGGTCGGTGCAATCCGGGATCCTTGGGACATCCCAACTCTGATTTTATCTCATTGACGTTGAAATTTAAAAAGGATGACATAAGGGTTGTGGTTAGGTTGTGAGTGAGCTGTATTACAGAATCTCCCGTTGTGAAACACTGTCTAAGAATGGATCCTCCTCAACTAGGACTGAACTGCAGTACAGACTCTAGTCTATGACCATAGTTCTTATTCCATGCTTTCTTCGTATCATTTTCTCTCAGTAATAAAGCAGAAACAACTTAACGTGGCTTTGTTTACAGCCGACTCTAGAATTGTCAGCTGAGCCACGCCACTAACCTAAGATGGTGTCTACGTCCCAAATGGCATCTTATTCTCTATATAGTGCACTACTTTAGACCAGAGCCCTATGGAACCCTATTCCCTATACAGTGCACGACTTTAGACCAGAGCCCTATGGAACCCTATTCCCTATACAGTGCACGACTTTAGACCAGGGCCCTATGGCACCCTATTCCCTATATAGTGCACTACTTTAGACCAGAACCCTATGGCACCCTATTCCCTATGTAGTGCACTACTTTAGACCAGGACCCTATTCCTTATATAGTGCACTACTATAGACCAGAGCCCTATTCCCTTTATAGTGCAATACTTTAGACCAGAGCCCTATTCCCTATATAGTGCACTACTAAAGACCAGAGCCCTATTCCCTATATAGTGCACTACTTTAGACCAGAACCCATAGGGCACCCTATTCCCTATATAGTGCACTACTTTAGACCAGGACCCTATTCCTTATATAGTGCACTACTATAGACCAGAGCCCTATTCCCTTTATAGTGCAATACTTTAGACCAGAGCCCTATTCCCTATATAGTGCACTACTTTAGACCAGGACCCTATTCCTTATATAGTGCACTACTTTAGACCAGAGCCCAAATTCCCTATATAGTGCACTACTTTAGACCAGGACCCTATTCCCTATATAATGCACTACTATAGACCAGAGAAACTTTCTGTCCAAAAACTATTCCCTATATAGTGCACTACTATAGACCAGAGCCCTATTCCCCATATAGTGCACTACTTTAGACCAGAACCCTATGGCACCCTATTCCCTATGTAGTGCACTACTTTAGACCAGGACCCTATTCCTTATATAGTGCACTACTATAGACCAGGACCCTATTCCTTATATAGTGCACTACTATAGACCAGAGCCCTATTCCCTATATAGTGCACTACTTTAGACCAGGGCCATGTAGTGCACTCTATAGGGAACAGGGTGCCATTCAAGGTATTTGAAAGCCTCTGTTATTTTCATATTACAAAACGTTTTTCTGACTTTTTTCCTTTAAGGCCTACCTTTCAGATGAGATGATATCAGCTATTCATTCGTTCTCCATCGAGCCGCTAAAACAGCACTTACACTATGGAGACTGTCCTCCTGGAGACAGTCCTGTCTGTTTACGTGACCAGATACTAGTCCATCAGCCCCAGTTGTCTGTATTCAGACCATCAGCCCCAGATGTCTGTATTCAGTCCATCAGCCCCAGATGTCTGTATTCAGACCACCAGCCCCAGATGTCTGTATTCAGACCATCAGCCCCAGATGTCTGTATTCAGACCACCAGCCCCAGATGTCTGTATTCAGTCCATCAGCCCCAGTTGTCTGTATTCAGACCATCAGCCCCAGATGTCTGTATTCAGTCCATCAGCCCCAGATGTCTGTATTCAGTCCATCAGCCCCAGTTGTCTGTATTCAGACCATCAGCCCCAGATGTCTGTATTCAGACCATCATCCCCAGTTGTCTGTATTCAGACCATCATCCCCAGTTGTCTGTATTCAGTCCATCAGCCCCAGATGTCTGTATTCAGTCCATCAGCCCCAGTTGTCTGTATTCAGTTCATCAGCCCCAGTTGTCTGTTTTCAGTCCATCAGCCCCAGATGTCTGTATTCAGTCCATCAGCCCCAGATGTCTGTATTCAGTCCATCAGCCCCAGATGTCTGTATTCAGTCCATCAGCCCAGATGTCTGTATTCAGACCATCAGCCCCAGATGTCTGTATTCAGTCCATCAGCCCCAGATGTCTGTATTCAGTCCATCAGCCCCAGTTGTCTGTATTCAGACCATCAGCCCCAGATGTCTGTATTCAGTCCATCAGCCCCAGATGTCTGTATTCAGTCCATCAGCCCCAGTTGTCTGTATTCAGACCATCAGCCCCAGATGTCTGTATTCAGACAATCATCCCCAGTTGTCTGTATTCAGACCATCAGCCCCAGATGTCTGTATTCAGTCCATCAGCCCCAGATGTCTGTATTCAGACCATCAGCCCCAGATGTCTGTATTCAGTCCATCAGCCCCAGATGTCTGTATTCAGTCCATCAGCCCCAGTTGTCTGTATTCAGACCATCAGCCCCAGATGTCTGTATTCAGTCCATCAGCCCCAGATGTCTGTATTCAGTCCATCAGCCCCAGTTGTCTGTATTCAGACCATCAGCCCCAGATGTCTGTATTCAGACCATCATCCCCAGATGTCTGTATTCAGACCATCATCCCCAGATGTCTGTATTCAGTCCATCAGCCCCAGATGTCTGTATTCAGTCCATCAGCCCCAGTTGTCTGTATTCAGTTCATCAGCCCCAGTTGTCTGTTTTCAGTCCATCAGCCCCAGATGTCTGTATTCAGTCCATCAGCCCCAGATGTCTGTATTCAGTCCATCAGCCCCAGATGTCTGTATTCAGACCATCAGCCCCAGATGTCTGTATTCAGTCCATCAGCCCCAGTTGTCTGTTTTCAGTCCATCAGCCCCAGTTGTCTGTATTCAGTCCATCAGCCCCAGATGTCTGTATTCAGTCCATCAGCCCCAGTTGTCTGTATTCAGACCATCAGCCCCAGATGTCTGTATTCAGTCCATCAGCCCCAGATGTCTGTATTCAGACCACCAGCCCCAGATGTCTGTATTCAGACCATCAGCCCCAGATGTCTGTATTCAGACCATCAGCCCCAGATGTCTGTATTCAGACCACCAGCCCCAGATGTCTGTATTCAGACCATCAGCCCCAGATGTCTGTATTCAGACCATCAGCCCCAGATGTCTGTATTCAGACCACCAGCCCCAGATGTCTGTATTCAGTCCATCAGCCCCAGATGTCTGTATTCAGTCCATCAGCCCCAGATGTCTATATTCAGTCCATCAGCCCCAGATTTAACAGTACCAAAATCAAAACAGACACTAAACTTTCACTATCTTTTTATTTGATTTCTGAATGTCATTTTTCCCTACATGGGTTTAGCTTTAGTGGATATATTTTGGGAGGTACTTGAGAAATGTACAGCAAACAGGAAGTCCAATAGTTTCGTTGACGAGAACCCTTTAGAGTTCAATTTGAAAGAACCCAGTAGAGATACTGGCTCCCAAATGGAACACTATTTACTACATATAGTGCACTAGTTTAGTGCACTACTGTTGACCAGAGCCCTATGTGGGGAATAAGGTGTCATTTGGGACGCAGTTACTCCAAGACGATCTGACCACTGTGTCCAACAGACTGGTAAGTGTTGGGTTACAGAGAGACGATCTGACCACTGTGTCCAACAGACTGGTAAGTGTTGGGTTACGGAGAGACGATCTGACCACTGTGTCCAACAGACTGGTAAGTGTTGGGTTACGGAGAGACGATCTGACCACTGTGTCCAACAGACTGGTAAGTGTTGGGTTACAGAGAGACGATCTGACCACTGTGTCCAACAGACTGGTAAGTGTTGGGTTACGGAGAGACGATCTGACCACTGTGTTCAACAGACTGGTAAGTGTTGGGTTACAGAGAGACGATCTGACCACTGTGTTCAACAGACTGGTAAGTGCTGGGTTACAGAGAGATGATCTGACCACTGTGTTCAACAGACTGGTAAGTGCTGGGTTACAGAGATGATCTGACCACTGTGTTCAACAGACTGGTAAGTGCTGGGTTACAGAGAGACGATCTGACCACTGTGTCCAACAGACTGGTAAGTGCTGGGTTACAGAGAGATGATCTGACCACTGTGTCCAACAAACTGGTAAGTGCTGGGTTACGGAGAGACGATCTCCGTAACCACTGTGTCCAACAGACGATCTGACCACTGTGTTCAACAGACTGGTAAGTGCTGGGTTACAGAGAGATGATCTGACCACTGTGTTCAACAGACTGGTAAGTGCTGGGTTACGGAGAGACGATCTGACCACTGTGTCCAACAGACTGGTAAGTGCTGGGTTACGGAGAGACGATCTGACCACTGTGTTCAACAGACTGGTAAGTGTTGGGTTACAGAGAGACGATCTGACCACTGTGTCCAACAGACTGGTAAGTGCTGGGTTACGGAGAGACGATCTGACCACGGTGTTCAACAGACTGGTAAGTGCTGGGTTACGGAGAGACGATCTGACCACTGTGTCCAACAGACTAGTAAGTGCTGGGTTACGGAGAGACGATCTGACCACTGAGTCCAACAGACTGGTAAGTGTTGGGTTACGGAGAGACGATCTGACTACTGTGTCCAACAGACTGGTAAGTGTTGGGTTACAGAGAGACGATCTGACCACTGTGTCCAACAGACTGGTAAGTGTTGGGTTACGGAGAGACGATCTGACCACTGTGTCCAACAGACTGGTAAGTGTTGGGTTACGGAGAGACGATCTGACCACTGAGTCCAACAGACTGGTAAGTGCTGGGTTACGGAGAGACGATCTGACCACTGTGTTCAACAGACTGGTAAGTGTTGGGTTACAGAGAGACGATCTGACCACTGTGTTCAACAGACTGGTAAGTGTTGGGTTACGGAGAGACGATCTGACCACTGTGTTCAACAGACTGGTAAGTGCTGGGTTACGGAGAGACGATCTGACCACTGTGTCCAACAGACTGGTAAGTGCTGGGTTATGGAGAGATGATCTGACTACTGTGTTCAACAGACTGGTAAGTGCTGGGTTATGGAGAGACGATCTGACCACTGTGTCCAACAGACTGGTAAGTGCTGGGTTACGGAGAGACGATCTGACCACTGTGTCCTACAGACTGGTAAGTGCTGGGTTACAGAGAGACGATCTGACCACTGTGTCCAACTGTGTCCAACAGACTGGTAAGTGCTGGGTTACGGCGAGACGATCTGACCACTGGTTCCAACAGACTGGTAAGTGCTGGGTTACGGAGAGACGATCTGACCACTGTGTCCTACAGACTGGTAAGTGCTGGGTTACAGAGAGACGATCTGACCACTGTGTCCAACTGTGTCCAACAGACTGGTAAGTGCTGGGTTACGGCGAGACGATCTGACCACTGTGTCCAACAGACTGGTAAGTGCTGGGTTACGGAGAGACGATCTGACCACTGTGTCCAACAGACTGGTAAGTGCTGGGTTACGGAGAGACGATCTGACCACTGTGTCCAACAGACTGGTAAGTGCTGGGTTACGGAGAGACGATCTGACCACTGTGTCCAACAGACTGGTAAGTGTTGGGTTACGGAGAGACGATCTGACCACTGTGTTCAACAGACTGGTAAGTGCTGGGTTACGGAGAGACGATTTGACCACTGTGTCCAACAGACTGGTAAGTGCTGGGTTACAGAGAGACGATCTGACCACTGTGTCCTACAGACTGGTAAGTGTTGGGTTACGGAGAGACGATCTGACCACTGTGTTCAACAGACTGGTAAGTGCTGGGTTACAGAGAGATGATCTGACCACTGTGTTCAACAGACTGGTAAGTGCTGGGTTACAGAGAGATGATCTGACTACTGTGTCCAACAGACTGGTAAGTGCTGGGTTACGGAGAGACGATCTGACCACTGTGTCCAACAGACTGGTAAGTGCTGGGTTACGGAGAGACGATCTGACCACTGTGTCAAACAGACTGGTAAGTGCTGGGTTACGGAGAGACGATCTGACCACTGTGTCCAACAGACTGGTAAGTGCTGGGTTACGGAGAGACGATCTGACCAGTGTGTCCTACAGACTGGTAAGTGCTGCGTTACGGAGAGACGATCTGACCACTGTGTCCAACTGTGTCCAACAGACTGGTAAGTGCTGGGTTACGGCGAGACGATCTGACCACTGTGTCCAACAGACTGGTAAGTGCTGGGTTACGGAGAGACAATCTGACCACTGTGTCCAACAGACTGGTAAGTGCTGGGTTACGGAGAGACGATCTGACCACTGTGTCCAACAGACTGGTAAGTGCTGGGTTACGGAGAGACGATCTGACCACTGTGTTCAACAGACTGGTAAGTGTTGGGTTACAGAGAGACGATCTGACCACTGTGTCCAACAGACTGGTAAGTGCTGGGTTACGGAGAGACAATCTGACCACTGTGTCCAACAGACTGGTAAGTGCTGGGTTACGGAGAGACGATCTGACCACTGTGTCCAACTGTGTCCTACAGACTGGTAAGTGCTGGGTTACGGAGAGACAATCTGACCACTGTGTCCAACAGACTGGTAAGTGCTGGGTTACGGAGAGACGATCTCCGTAACCACTGTGTCCAACAGACGATCTGACCACTGTGTCCAACAGACTGGTAAGTTTTGGGTTACGGAGAGACGATCTGACCACTGTGTCCAACTGTGTCCAACAGACTGGTAAGTGCTGGGTTATGGCGAGACGATCTGACCACTGTGTCCAACAGACTGGTAAGTGCTGGGTTACGGAGAGACGATCTGACCACTGTGTCCAACAGACTGGTAAGTGCTGGGTTACAGAGAGACGATCTGACTACTGTGTCCAACAGACTGGTAAGTGCTGGGTTACGGAGAGACGATCTGACCACTGTGTCCAACAGACTGGTAAGTGCTGGGTTACGGAGGAGAGACGATCTGACCACTGTGTCCAACAGACTGGTAAGTGCTGGGTTACGGAAAGACGATCTCCGTAACCACTGTGTCCAACAGACGATCTGACCACTGTGTCCAACAGACTGGTAAGTTTTGGGTTACGGAGAGACGATCTGACCACTGTGTCCAACTGTGTCCAACAGACTGGTAAGTGCTGGGTTAAGAGACGATCTGACCACTGTGTCCAACAGACTGGTAAGTGCTGGGTTACAGAGAGACGATCTGACCACTGTGTCCAACAGACTGGTAAGTGCTGGGTTACGGAGAGACGATCTGACCACTGTGTCCAACAGACTGGTAAGTGCTGGGTTACGGAGAGACGATCTGACCACTGTGTCCAACAGACTGGTAAGTGCTGGGTTACGGAGAGACGATCTGACCACTGTGTCCAACAGACTGGTAAGTGCTGGGTTACAGAGAGACGACCTGACCACTGTGTCCAACAGACTGGTAAGTGCTGGGTTACGGAGAGACGATCTGACCACTGTGTCCAACAGACTGGTAAGTGCTGGGTTACGGGACGATCTCCGTAACCACTGTGTCCAACAGACGATCTGACCACTGTGTCCAACAGACTGGTAAGTTTTGGGTTACGGAGAGACGATCTGACCACTGTGTCCAACTGTGTCCAACAGACTGGTAAGTGCTGGTCCAACAGTGGTACTGGGCGAGACGATCTGACCACTGTGTCCAACAGACTGGTAAGTGCTGGGTTACGGAGAGACGATCTGACCACTGTGTCCAACAGACTGGTAAGTGCTGGGTTACGGAGAGACGATCTGACCACTGTGTCCAACAGACTGGTAAGTGCTGGGTTACGGAGAGACGATCTGTCCAACCACTGTGTCCAACAGACTGGTAAGTGTTGGGTTACGGAGAGACGTCTCCGTAACCACTGTGTCCAACAGACGATCTGACCACTGTGTCCAACAGACTGGTAAGTTTTGGGTTACGGAGAGACGATCTGACCACTGTGTCCAACAGACTGGTAAGTTTTGGGTTACGGAGAGACGATCTGACCACTGTGTCCAACAGACTGGTAAGTGCTGGGTTACGGAGAGACGATCTGACCACTGTGTCCAACAGACTGGTAAGTGCTGGGTTACAGAGAGACGATCTGACCACTGTGTCCAACAGACTGGTAAGTGCTGGGTTACGGAGAGACGATCTGACCACTGTGTCCAACAGACTGGTAAGTGCTGGGTTACGGAGAGACGATCTGACCACTGTGTCCAAACAGACTGGTAAGTGCTGGGTTACGGAGAGACGATCTGACCACTGTGTCCAACAGACTGGTAAGTGCTGGGTTACGGAGAGACGATCTGACCACTGTGTCCAACAGACAGACTGGTCCAACAGACTGGTGCTGGGTTACGGAGAGACGATCTGTCCACTGTGTCCAACTGTGTCCAACAGACTGGTAAGTGCTGGGTTACGGAGAGACGATCTGACCACTGTGTCCAACAGACTGGTAAGTGCTGGGTTACGGAGAGACGATCTGACCACTGTGTCCAACAGACTGGTAAGTGCTGGGTTACAGAGAGACGATCTGACCACTGTGTCCAACAGACTGGTAAGTGCTGGGTTACGGAGAGACGATCTGACCACTGTGTCCAACAGACTGGTAAGTGCTGGGTTACGGAGAGACGATCTGACCACTGTGTCCAACAGACTGGTAAGTGCTGGGTTACGGAGAGACGACGTAACCACTGTGTCCAACAGACGATCTGACCACTGTGTCCAACAGACTGGTAAGTTTTGGGTTACGGAGAGACGATCTGACCACTGTGTCCAACTGTGTCCAACAGACTGGTAAGTGCTGGGTTACGGCGAGACGATCTGACCACTGTGTCCAACAGACTGGTAAGTGCTGGGTTACGGAGAGACGATCTGACCACTGTGTCCAACAGACTGGTAAGTGCTGGGTTACGGAGAGACGATCTGACCACTGTGTCCAACAGACTGGTAAGTGCTGGGTTACGGAGAGACGATCTGACCACTGTGTCCAACAGACTGGTAAGTGCTGGGTTACGGAGAGACGATCTGACCACTGTGTTCAACAGACTGGTAAGTGCTGGGTTACAGAGAGACGATCTGACCACTGTGTCCAACAGACTGGTAAGTGCTGGGTTACGGAGAGACGATCTGACCACTGTGTCCAACAGACTGGTAAGTGCTGGGTTACGGAGAGACGATCTCCGTAACCACTGTGTCCAACAGACGATCTGACCACTGTGTCCAACAGACTGGTAAGTTTTGGGTTACGGAGAGACGATCTGACCACTGTGTCCAACTGTGTCCAACAGACTGGTAAGTGCTGGGTTACGGCGAGACGATCTGACCACTGTGTCCAACAGACTGGTAAGTGCTGGGTTACGGAGAGACGATCTGACCACTGTGTCCAACAGACTGGTAAGTGCTGGGTTACGGAGAGACGATCTGACCACTGTGTCCAACAGACTGGTAAGTGCTGGGTTACGGCGAGACGATCTGACCACTGTGTCCAACAGACTGGTAAGTGCTGGGTTACGGAGAGACGATCTCCGTAACCACTGTGTCCAACAGACGATCTGACCACTGTGTCCAACAGACTGGTAAGTGTTGGGTTACGGAGAGACGATCTGACCACTGTGTCCAACAGACTGGTAAGTGCTGGGTTACGGAGAGACGATCTGAACACTGTGTCCTACAGACTGGTAAGTGCTGGGTTACGGAGAGACGATCTGACCACTGTGTCCAACAGACTGGTAAGTGCTGGGTTTCAGAGAGACGATCTGACCACTGTGTCCAACAGACTGGTAAGTGCTGGGTTACGGAGAGATGATCTGACCACTGTGTCCAACAGACTGGTAAGTGCTGGGTTACGGAGAGATGATCTGACCACTGTGTCCAACAGACTGGTAATTGCTGGGTTACGGAGAGACGATGAAATTGATGAATTGTGACTCTTATACATGTTCTACAGATCTACAGTTATTAACCTGTACAGTGACAGTTCAACCACTAATCTAAAGTTGTACTACCTTCTACTGGAGTTGTACTACCTTCTACTAGAGTTGCACTACATTCTACTAGAGTTGTACTACATTCTACTAGAGTTGTACTACCTTCTACTAGAGTTGTACTACCTTCTACTAGAGTTGTACTACCTTCTACTAGAGTTGCACTACCTTCTACTAGAGTTGCACTACCTTCTACTAGAGTTGTACTACCTTTTACTAGAGTTGTACTACATTCTACGAGAGTTGTACTACCTTCTACTAGAGTTGTACTACATTCTACTAGAGTTGTACTACATTCTACGAGAGTTGTACTACCTTCTACTGGAGTTGCACTACCTTCTACTAGAGTTGCACTACCTTCTACTAGAGTTGCACTACCTTCTACTAGAGTTGTACTACATTCTACGAGAGTTGCACTACCTTCTACTAGAGTTGTACTACCTTCTACTAGAGTTGTACTACATTCTACGAGAGTTGTACTACCTTCTACTGGAGTTGCACTACCTTCTACTAGAGTTGTACTACATTCTACGAGAGTTGTACTACCTTCTACTGGAGTTGTACTACCTTCTACTAGAGTTGTACTACCTTCTACTAGAGTTGCACTACCTTCTACTAGAGTTGCACTACCTTCTACTAGAGTTGTACTACATTCTACGAGAGTTGTACTACCTTCTACTAGAGTTGTACTACATTCTACTAGAGTTGTACTACCTTCTACTAGAGTTGTACTACATTCTACTAGAGTTGTACTACCTTCTACTAGAGTTGTACTACCTTCTACTAGAGTTGCACTACCTTCTACTAGAGTTGTACTACATTCTACTAGAGTTGTAATACCTTCTACTAGAGTTGTACTACATTCTACGAGAGTTGTACTACCTTCTACTAGAGTTGTACTACATTCTGCATGGCCAGAAAACTGTTGAAACAGTCGGTCAGATTGTTTAACACAATAAAATAGGAAAATCTATAACGATGTGGCAGTCTTCGCATATTGGCTACTGGACATGTAAGGGTTGACATTTCTAAAAGGTTGTATCTTGGACATTCACAGCTGGCACGCCATTTTAGACATTTCCCTGACTGAGAGGCAGGTGTAAAGCCAAACGCGGTTGTCTGAACCCCCACACACAAACTCCCACTAACACTCTGCAACACTACAAGACATCACCCCCTCACAACACTACAACCCGACCCCAACACAGGCCCTTAAAGGGCGTTGTTGTTTAAACCTCCCCTCACCTCTTCATAAGGTACACATCATCCCATTTTAAACATGGCTACCTCTTCATCTCAACAGGCACCATTTTAAGACCTTAATATCTCACTTTAGATAATCTTCAAGAAGAGTGTTGAAAACAACCACTGTAACTACATCCCTAATGAAACCCTATACCCTATATAGTGCACTACTTTTGACCAGGGCCCTATGGCACCGTATTTGGTATTTTATTAGGATCCACATTGGCTGTTGCAAAAGCAGCAGCTCCTCTTCCTGGGGTCCACACAGAACATGAAACATAATATAGAACATTAATAGATAACAACAGCTCAAGGACAGAACTACATACATTTTTAAAAAGGCACACGTAGCCTAAATATCAATGGACAAACTATCTAGGTCCAATAGGGGAGAGGCGTTGTGCTGTGAGGTGTTGCTTTATCTGTTTTGTAAAACCAGGTTTGCTGTTTATTTGAGCAATGTGAGATGGAAGTCCATGCAATAAGGCTCTATATAATACTGTACGCTTTCTTGAAATTGTTCTCGATTTGGAGACTGTGAAAAGACCCCTGGTGGCCTGTCTGCTGGGATAAGTGTGTGTGTCAGAGCTGTATGTAAGTTGACTATGCAAACAATTTGGTATTTTCAACACTGTTTATTGTAAAAAAATAAGTGATGCAGTTAGTTTCTCCTCAACTCTTATCCAGGAGAGACTGGTATGCATAGTATTTATATCAGTCCTCTGATTACAATGAAGAGCAAGATGTGCCGCTCTGTTCTGGACCAGCTGCAGTTTAACAAGGTCTTTCCTTGCAGCACTATACCATATGACTGGACAATAATCAAGATTAGACCAAACTAGAGCCTGCAGAACTTGCTTTGTGGCGTGTGGTGTCAAAAAAGCAGAGCATCTCTTTATTACGGACAGACCTCTCTCCATCTTTACAACCATTGAATCTATATGTTTTGACCATGACAGTTTACATTCTAAGGTAACATCATGTAATTGAGTCTCCTCAACTTGTTCAACAGCCACACCATTCATTGCCAGATTCAGTTGAGGTCTAGAACTTAGGGAATGATTTGTACCAAATACAATGCTCTTGGTTTAATAGATGTCCAGGACCAATGTATTATTGTCCACGCATTCCAAAACAGACTGCAACTCTTTGTTAAGGGTTTCAGTGAGTTCATTAGCTGTGGTTGCTGATGCGTATATGGTTGAATCATCAGCATACATGAACACACATGCTTTGTTCAATGCAAGTGGCAGGTCATTGTCTATAAGCATGCAAAAAGTCTGTTAATTTGTTTACAGAGGGGCCTCCCGGGTGGCGCAGTGGTCTAAGGCACTGCATCAGTGCTAGCTGTGCCACTAGAGATTCTGGGTAAGAGACCATGGGGCGGCGCACAATTGGCCCAGCGTCGTCGGGGTTAGGGAGGGCTTGGTCGGCAGGGATATCCTGGTCTCATCGCTCACTCCTGTGTTGGGCCGGGCGCAGTGCACGCTGACCAGGTGTTTCCTCTGACACATTGGTGTGGCTGGCTTCTGGGTTGGTTGTGCATTGTGTCAAGAAGCAGTGCGGCTTGGTTAGGTTGTGTTTCGGAGGAAGCATGGCTCTTGACCTTCACCTCTCCCAAGGCTGTACGGGAGTTGCAGTGATGAGACAAGACTGTAACTACTACCAATTGGATACCATGAAATTGGGGGGTAAAAAAATAAAATTGACAGAGAGATAGCATTGTATTTGGTCAAACACAATTTTTCCCAACAGTTTTCTAAGAGCTGGCAGCAAGCTTATAGGTCTGCTGTTAGAACCAGTAAAGGCTGCTTTACCACTCTTAGGTAGCGGAATGACTTTGGCTTCCCTTCAGGCCTGAGGACAAAGTCTTTCCTCTAGGCTCAGATTCAAAATATGACAGATACGAGTGGCTATAGACTCAGCTACAATCCTCAGTAGCTTTCCATCTAAGTTGTCAATGCCAGGAGGTTTTTCATTATTTATTTTTTTTATTCATGAATATAATTGCTCACTGTTTGTCGTGGGCATTTCCTGCCTAAGTTTGCCCATTGTGCAAATGAAATAATCATTAAAATAATTGGCAACAAATGGTTTTGTGATGAATAAGTCATCTGAATTGATGAAAAATGGAATTTAATTTGGAGTTGAATTTGTCTTTCTGTCCATTATTTCATTTAAAGTACTCCAAGTTGTTTTCTACATAATTCTTTATATCATTGATCTTAGCGTCATAATGAAGTTTCTTCTGCTTTTTGTTGAGTTTAGTCACATCATTTCTCAATTTGCAGTCAGTCAGCCAGTCAGATGTGCAGCCAGACTTATTAGCCACTCCTGTTGCCCCATCTCTTTCAACCATACAGTTGTTCAACTCCTCATCGATCCATGGAGCCTCAACAGTTCTAACAGTCAGCTTCTTAACAGGTGCATGTTTATTAATAATTGGAAGAAGCAATTTCATAAATGAATCAAGTGCAGTGTCTGGATGCTCCTCATTAATCACATCAGACCAACAAATATTTTTAACATCATCCACATAAGAGTCAGAGCAAAATCTTTTGTATGATCTCTTATACACTGTTTTAGGACCAGCTGATGGAACTTTGGCTTTCCTGCATATAGGCACTATATTGTGATCACGGCATCCAATGGGTATGGATATAGGTTTAGAACAAAGTTCTACAGTATTAGTAAATATTTGACCGATACATGTGGATGATCTTGTTCCTGTAGTGTTTGTAAACACCCTGGTAGGTTGATTAATAACCTGAACCAGATTACAGACACTGGTTACAGTGAGAAGCTTCCTCTTGAGCGGACAACTTGATGAAAACCAGTCAATATTCAGGTCCCCAAGACAGTAGACCTCTCTGTTTACATCACATACACTATCAAGCATTTCACACATTATTTAGATACCCTAACCCTAACCCCCAAAGAAAAGGCATTCCCCCCCCCCATAAGCATTACAGGGATATGACTGAATATATACAACAACACCTCCCCTATAAACATTACAGGGATATGGCTCTGAATATATACAACAACACCTCCCCTATAAACATTACAGGGGTATGACTGAATATATACAGCAACACCTCCCCAATAAACATTACAGGGATATGACTGAATATATACAGCACCTCCCCTATAAACATTACAGGGATATGACTGAATATATACAGCAACCCCTCCTCCATAAACATGCCTGTCTCTTCTGTAAATGTTATATCCTTGTATTGCTACTGCTGTATCATCAAATTAATGATCTAAGTGAGTCTCAAATGGCTAATATATGAATGTTATCAAGTTATTGACTTTATTTCTAAAGCTGCATATATTAATATGAGCTGTTTTCAGCCCTTTCCTGGGTCGCTGATCAGAGGTAGACATAATACTGAAAAGAGCAAAGCAAGAGAAAGACATATACATTCAGCAGGCCATTAATCAGTTGGTGTGTGTGTGTGCGGCGGGGTTGAAGCTACGAGCCCGTAGGCTCGGCTCTCTCATCCCTTCCAGGCTTCTGGGAGGGAGGGTGGACAATGAGACTGTCATAGTGGATGTACGCAATGTCCTCACGCACTCTGGCAGTCCTGGTTGAGGAATATATACGTTCCTCTCAAGTTATTGACTCTTTCCAAAACAGCTACCTTGTCCTTGAACCTCAGGAACTTGACCAGTCTGGGCCTGTCACCTGCAATCTTCCTGTGGTCCATCTTCAATTTCTCAGATCATTTCCCTCACTTTGCTCTCAGACTCCGCCCAGGTCTCATGTTGAGATTCTGCAATTCCGTCCACAACCATGTTCTGCCTTGATTATCCCTCGAGATAAGAATGATGTAAAACTCTGATTATCATGGATTCACATACAGAACTGATGTCCTCTCTCAATGACTTACAGATTGCTGTCATCTTGCCGTTTTCCTGCTTCAACTCGTCGAGCTGACCCTGGGAGAACTGCAAACTGTTCTTCAGGTCCTGGACCTCTCTGGTTAGGTCGCTCATTTTTCATTTTAAAAGATTCACGTGTGATAGAGAGACACCACTGTCCTCAACGGTAGTCCTGCTGGCTTTGGTCTTTGTCATGGTAGCTAGCAACGTAGGTTATGCTGTTACTCCTCTCAGTTCCAGACAGGGCAGGTCACAGGGAAGATTGAAAACAACAAACAGCAGGGATCGAGACAGCCACAAACCCGGGTCAATCAGCGGTCCCAGCCACAATGGCTAACCGCGTTGCGGACTGCGTTCAAGAACACCCCGCTAACTTTATATGCAGCTAGGCTAGCAGCTAGACTAGCTGAGACGCCAAATAGTTCCTCAGACCCATCCTTGGTCGGCAGGATCACTGGAAAGAGACAACAGTCCAAGCAACTATTCCCTATATATAGTGCACTATTTTAGACCGCAGCCCTATGGCACCCTATTCCCTATATATATTGCACTACTTTAGATAGGGGCCCTATGACACCCTATTCCCTATATATAGTGCACTACTTTAGACCGCGGCCCTATGGCACCCTATTCCCTATATATAGTGCACTACTTTAAAACGTGGCCCTATGGGCCCTGTATATGGAATAAAAGGCTGAAAAAAAATATTATAATGTAAAAAAAAAAACAGATGTGAAAATGAAGGAAGCGGAGATGCAGGAAGGAAAAGCAGAAAGTCAAATCAGATATGAACAGTAAGAAATGGGCGGAGGGGATGTCCTTAGCCCCTGGCGGAGTGGGTGTCCTTAGCCCCTGGTGGAGGGGGTGTCCTTAGCCCCTGACGGAGTGGGTGTCCTTAGCCCCTGGCGGAGTGGGTGTCCTTAGCCCCTGGCGGAGGGGGTGTCCTTAGCCCCTGGCGGAGTGGGTGTCCTTAGCCCCTGGCGGAGTGGGTGTCCTTAGCCCCTGGTGGAGGGGGTGTCCTTAGCCCCTGGCGGAGGGGATGCCCTTAGCTGTTGACACTGCCGTTGACACTGCCGTTGACACTGCTGTTCACACTGCTGTTGACACTGCCGTTGACACTGCCGTTGACACTGCCGTTGACACTGCCGTTGACACTGCCGTTCACACTGCCGTTGACACTGCCGTTGACACTGCTGTTCACACTGCTGTTCACACTGCTGTTCACACTGCTGTTCACACTGCTGTTGACACTGCTGTTGACACTGCTGTTGACACTGCTGTTCACACTGCTGTTGACACTGCTGTTCACACTGCTGTTGACACTGCTGTTGACACTGCTGTTCACACTGCTGTTGACACTGCTGTTGACACTGCTGTTCACACTGCTGTTCACACTGCTGTTCACACTGCCGTTGACACTGCCGTTCACACTGCCGTTGACCCTGCCGTTGACACTGCCGTTGACACTGCCGTTGACACTGCCGTTCACACTGCCGTTGACACTGCCGTTCACACTGCCGTTGACACTGCCGTTCACACTGCCGTTCACACTGCCGTTGACACTGCCGTTGACACTGCTGTTCACACTGCTGTTCACACTGCTGTTCACACTGCTGTTGACACTGCTGTTCACACTGCTGTTGACACTGCTGTTCACACTGCTGTTGACACTGCTGTTGACACTGCTGTTCACACTGCTGTTGACACTGCTGTTCACACTGCTGTTCACACTGCTGTTGACACTTTTCTCCTTATTCCCTATATGGGCCTATAGAGCCCCAACTAAAGTTCCATGTTCTACTGAAAGCCCATTTCAATCTAGGAAATATCCAGTTTTGTTAGATATTAAGCCACAACATGCGCTGTCATTCCATCTGCTGTGTAACCGAATACCAGGCCATAGTTTAGTATATACCATTGTATGTCTACGGGGCTCTGGTCAACAGTAGTGCACTATGTAGGGAATAGGGTGCCACTTGGAAGGCACGATGTGTTCTACTCTGTCTTAGTACTGTTAAGGATACTGACTTTTATCATTAATGTGAACCACAAGCGTCTCAGACAGTCCTTCTCCCTGAATCACACCATCATACTCATCATTCTACTAAACTACAGAACTACCTTCATAATGCCATCATGTCTGTTTTGATGTTGTCTGTCTGTTAGGCCTACTGTATGTTAGTTAGCCTACTTCCATCCTACTTCATCTTGTTTTTATATATGTTTTGTATTTTGACATTTCCGTTTCCTCTCCCCGTCCTCTCTCTCCGCTCTGGGCTGGCAGTGCACATAATGCCCCAAGCCTTTGACTCTCATCACTTTTCCCCCCCGATCAATTAAGTTCTTTGGTTTTGTTCCCGGTTCTGCTGTTCTGCTTTGCCTTGTCCCATTGGCTGGTCTGGCCGTCTGTCCAGGTGGGAGGGCTACATTCATTGGCTTGAGCCCGCTGGAGAGAGAAAGGGGGAGTGAGCCGCACCGCTCTACCTGCTGGTCACTTAGAGTGGTGCATGCTGGGAGCTCCCTGCTGCTGGTGTTTCTGTTCCTGCTGTTTCACCTGCTGGATGATCTCACGGATCTTCCTCTGAGCAGACTGGAAGAAACATACTGTATTTTAGGATTGAATCATGTCAAAGTGTTTTGACTTGAACATTACACTGGTCCTGTGTGACTCAGTCGGTAGAGCATGGCAGCCATAGGAAAATGTATGCACAGACACCTGTACGTTGCATTGGACAAAAGGTGTCTGCTAAATGGCATATTATGACATATTATATATGACTAGAGCAGAAAATACATGATATCACCTGACTGGCGAAGAAATGCCCGCTGATCTTTACGAAGACCTCATCGTTCTCGTCTGGCGTTTGGTCTCGTGGCACGATGACCTCTGCACTGGTCAGGTTCTGCAGCTCATTGACCTAGAGAGGCCAAGAGATCATGACTCCTGACTGGAAAGACACTGAGCGCATTTCAAAGAGCACCCGGCATGGCGCTGTGACTCCGACTGCATGTACAGTTGTTGTTACTCACGGTTTTGCCTCCCTTGCCGATGACTCGTCCGGCTGCATTCGAGGGAACTTTGATATGTGTCTCTAGCTTCACTTCGTCCTTCGCTGTGAAGAAGTTTTCCTCTTTCAGCTTCCCAAATATCCTGCCCTGGGCCTGGAAGTCACAACACAGGAGAAGACATATGGAAACTACAGGCTGGTACAGGTGAGCAGATGTTAAGGGTCTACCAGGCTGCTGACCTGGAATGGAACGGAGACTGACATGGCTACAGGCCAGTACTGCTGAATGCTGATGGCTGAAGATGTTGACATAGACGTGTGTTTACCTTAAACTGAGCTGCTGGAGGTCCGGTGATCATGACCATCCTCTCAGTGACGCCAGGGTTCTCTGCTGGGGCGATCTTGGGGACAGGGAGAGGTTAGAGGGTCACCACCTCAATCATGCCTTGAAGAAACTCTGAATCATGCAGTGTTACGGCCCAAGTCGACCACATTGCAATATTCACAGCCAGACCTGAGCCAAAGCTGTTGAGAGAACATGCCTTCCTCTTTAGGATGCCTGGTCCGTTATGGTTAGAGAGGATCTTTAGGATGCCTGGTCTGTTATGGTTAGAGAGGATCTTTAGGATGCCTGGTCTGTTACGGTTAGAGAGGATCTTTAGGATGCCTGGTCTGTTACGGTTAGAGAGGATCTTTAGGATGCCTGGTCTGTTATGGTTAGAGAGGATCTTTAGGATGCCTGGTCCGTTATGGTTAGAGAGGATCTTTAGGATGCCTGGTCTGTTATGGTTAGAGAGGATCTTTAGGATGCCTGGTCTGTTACGGTTAGAGAGGATCTTTAGGATGCCTGGTCCGTTATGGTTAGAGAGGATCTTTAGGATGCCTGGGATGCCTGGTCTGTTATGGTTAGAGAGGATCTTTAGGATGCCTGGTCCGTTATGGTTAGGATGCCTGGTCTGTTATGGTTAGAGAGGATCTTTAGGATGCCTGGTCTGTTACGGTTAGAGAGGATCTTTAGGATGCCTGGTCTGTTACGGTTAGAGAGGATCTTTAGGATGCCTGGTCTGTTACGGTTAGAGAGGATCTTTAGGATGCCTGGTCTGTTACAGTTAGAGAGGATCTTTAGGATGCCTGGTCTGTTAGACAGTTAGAGAGGAGGATGCCTGGTCTGTTACGGTTAGAGAGGATCTTTAGGATGCCTGGTCTGTTACAGTTAGAGAGGATCTTTAGGATGCCTGGTCTGTTAGTCAGCTGTCAACAGAGACTGTTTGTAGAGATACAGGAGTCTTAAGATCCTCAGCAGGAGTCCAGAAAGCCCCTGTGACTCAACCAACCCTGACCACAGAACAGTGACTCAAACAACCCTGACCACAGAACAGTGACTCAAACAACCCTGACCACAGAACAGTGAGATTCAAGAGTTGGATGATCCAGGGATGCTTTCAAGGCCCTTTGCTTTCCTTAGTCGCGGTAACATTTTCTAATGTCAATAGACCCTAACCCCAACACCTAACCCCTGACCCTAACCCCAACCCCTAACCCCTGACCCTAACCCTTTCCTTAGTCGCAGTAACATTTTCTAATGTCAATAGACCCTAACCCCAAACCCCAACCCCTGACCCAAACCCCAACCCCTGACCCTAACCCCTGACCCTAACCCCTAACCCCTGACCCTAACCCTTGACCCTAACCCTTTCCTTAGTCGCAGTAACATTTTCTAATGTCAATAGACCCTAACCCCTAACCCCAACCCCTAACCCCTAACCCTAGCCCCCAACCCATAGCCCCCAACCCATAACACCTAACCCCTAACCCTTTCCTTAGTCGCAGTAACATTTTCTAATGTCAATAGACCCTAACCCCAACCCCTAACCCATAGCCCCCAACCCATAACCCCTAACCCTTTCCTTAGTCGCAGTAACATTTTCTAATGTAAATAGACCCTAACCCTAACCCCTAACCCCAACCCCTAACCCCCAACCCCTAACCCTAGCCCCTGACCCTAACCCTTTCCTTAGTCGCAGTAACATTTTCTAATGTAAATAGACCCTACCCCTAACCCCTGACCCCAACCCCTAACCCCCAACCCCCAACCCCTAACCCTAGCCCCTGACCCTAACCCTTTCCTTAGTCGCAGTAACATTTTCTAATGTAAATAGACCCTAACCCTAACCCCTAACCCCTGACCCCAACCCCTAACCCCCAACCCCTAACCCTAGCCCCTGACCCTAACCCTTTCCTTAGTCGCAGTAACAATTTCTAATGTAAATAGTTTATGATTTGCTGTAAGAAGAAAATAAATATTTCTATGTTGTTAAAAAAGGAGATGTCCTCCTACCTTGATGGAGGCCCCAGCGAAGCGTGCTAGCTGTTTGATGTGCTGCCCCTTCTTCCCGATCAGAGCCCCTACCGCCTGGGTTGGGATTAAGAGATACACCACCTCCTGCTCTGGAGCCTGCTGAGAGACAACACACAGAACGTGTCTAACATTTTCACATTTAAAGTTCACCTCTGCTCTTGCTTCTATAATTATACAAAATTAAAGGTTATTAGAGTAAACTGAAAATGAACTAAAATAAAAAAAATCATACATTATGTTTAGTTTTTGTCTTCTAAACTTTGGGCAAAAATCCAAGTAGGGTTAAGCTTTTTTTCCTAATGGGGTTTTCCAAGTTTCAATGTCACATACACAAGCCTTTCTTTCAAACTCGAAACCCAACAATGTAATAATCAATAACAATGTACTACCCCCCCTTAAATGATTTAGATGCACTATTGTAAAGTGGCTGTTCCACTGGATGTCAGAAGGTGAATTCACCAATTTGTAAGTCGCTCTGGATAAAAGCGTCTGCTAAATGACGTAAATGTAATGTGATGTACTAGAAAAAACAAGAAATATGAAGAACATAGTAAGTAAGCATCATATATACAGGGTCAGTTCCAGGACCATATTTATAATGTCAAATCAAATTGTATTTGTCACAAGCGCTGAATACAACTTTCTTACAAGCCCTTAACCAAGAATGCAGTTTTCAGAAAATACCCCCAAAAAAGTAAGAGATAAGAAATAATTAAAGAGCAGCAGTAAATAACAATATCGGGGCTACATACATGGGGTACTGGTACAGAGTCAATGTGGAGGCTATATACAGGGGGTACCAGTACAGAGTCAATGTGGAGGCTATATACAGGGGGTACCAGTACAGAGTCAATGTGGAGGCAATATACAGGGGGAACCAGTGCAGAGTCAATATGGAGGCTATATACAGGGGGAACCAAACCAGTACAGAGTCAATATGGAGGCTATATTCCTAGGGGTACCGGTACAGAGTCAATGTGGAGGCTATATACAGGGGGTACCGGTACAGAGTCAATGTGGAGGCTATATACAGGGGGTACCGGTACAGAGTCAATGTGGAGGCTATATACAGGGGGTACCGGTACAGAGTCAATATGGAGGCTACATACAGGGGGTACCGGTACAGAGTCAATGTGGAGGCTATATACAGGGGGTACCGGTACAGAGTCAATGTGCGGGGGCACCGGTGTCGAGGTAATTGAGGTAATATGTACATAATATATTGGTAGAGTTATTCAAGTGACTATGCATAGATAATAACAGAGAATAGCAGCAGTGTAGAAAGGGGGGAGGCAATGCAAATAGTCTGGGTAGCCATTTGATTAGCTGTTCAGGAGTCTTATGGCTTGGGGGTAGAAGCTGTTAAGAAATCTCTTGAACCTAGACTTGGCGCTCCGATACCGCTTGCCGTGTGGTAGCATAGAGAACAGTTTATGACTAGGTTGGCTGGAGTCTTTGACCATATTTGGGGCCTTCCTTTGACACCGCCTGGTAGAGGTGCTAGATGACAGGATGCTTGGCCCCAGTGATGTACTGGCCCGAACGCACTACCCTCTGTAGTGCCTTGCGATCGGAGGCCGAGCTGTTGCCATACCAGGCCGTGATGCAACCAGTCATGCTCTCAATGGTGCAGCTGTAAAACCTTTTAAGGATCTGGGGACCCATGACAAATGTTTTCAGTCTCCTGAGGGGGAATAGGTTTTGTCATGCCCTCTTCATGACTGTCTTTGTGTGCTTGGACCATGTTAGTTTGTTGGTGATGTGGACACCAAGGATCTTGAAGCTCTCAACCTGCTCCACTACAGCCCCGTCGATGAGAATGGGGGCGTGCTCTGTCCTCCTTTTCCTGTAGTCCACAATGATCTCATTTGTCTTGATCACGTTGAGGGAGAGGTTGTTGTCCTGGCACCACACGGTCAGGTCTCTGATCTCCTCCCTATAGGCTGTTTCGTCGTTGTAGGTGACCAGGCCTAACGTTGTTGTGTAATCGGCAAACTTAATGATGGTGTTGGAGTCGTGCCTGGCCATGCAGTCATGAGTTAACAGGGGGTACGGGGAGGGGGACTGAGCACACACCCCTGAGGGGCCCCTGTGTTGAGGATCAGCGTGGCGGATGTGTTGTTACCTACCCTAACCATCTTGGGGTGGTCCATCAGGAAGTCCTGGATACAGTTTCAGAGGGAGGTGTTCAGACCCAGGGTCCTAAGCTTGGTGACAAGATTGGAGTGGACAATGGTGTTGAACGCTGAGCTGTAATCAATGAACAGCATTCTTATCTTGGTGGGTGAGGGCAGTGTGGAGAGCAATTGCACCATCTATGGATCTATTGAGGTGGTATGCAGATTGTAGTGGGTCTAGGGTGTCTGGGATGGTGGAGTTCATGTGTGCCATAAGCCAATCTTCTGGGTCGGTGACGGCCCTCATACCCGGCACGATGTTGTCAAAGCGTGCATAAAATGCATTGAGTTCGTCTGGTAGAGAGGCATCATTGACTCTGCGGAGAACATAGCAGGACTTTTACTTATTCCTGTCTTCGGTCGTAGCCTCAGGGTTGTCTACAATAGCTCTGTGTGCAGTAGCCTTTAGTTTAGCTCCAACCTCTGTTAATCCAGGGCTTCTGATTGGTGATGTGTCAAATCCTCACCATGGGGACAACGTCGCTGATCCATTTTGTATTGAAGCCAGTGACGGAGGTGGTTAGCGCGTCAATGTTATTGACGGAGTCTCGAAACAACATATGCCAATCAGCGCTACAAAGCAGTCCTGTAGCATAATCTCTGATTCTGCTGACCAATTCTCAACAGAGTGAGTCATGGGTACTTCCTGTTGGGAGTTTCTGATTGTAAACAGGAAGCAGGAGTACGGAGTCATGATCTGATTTGCCGAATGATGGAAAGGGGAGGGTCTTGTATGCTTGCGTGTTGGTAGAATAACAGTGGTCTAGAACTTTATCTCCCCATGTGTATTAGTGTCACGGAATAAAAATTGCCGGCAAACACAAAAGCAGACTCTGGATGAAGGTTTTCTTGCTTGTTTATAGCTTTGTACAGTTTAAGTGTCAGATTGTTATTTTTCTTGTCCTGAAGTGGAATGTCTACAACAGTAACAATAACAGCTGAAAACTCCCTCGGGAGGTAGAAGGGTCGGCATTTGACCTTCAGGTATTCCAAGATGGGTGAACAATTAGTCGACACTTCCACCGCACTGGAGCTAGCACAACAGTTGATGAAGAGGCAAACCCCTCCCCCCTTGATTTCCCTGACTCTACTGTCCTGACCACCCGGTGAATGGAGAAGCCATAGAGTTCAATAGCAATGTCGGTATCTTGTTTCAGAAAAGCAGATCAAATCAAATCAAATTTATTTATATAGCCCTTCGTACATCAGCTGATATCTCAAAGTGCTGTACAGAAACCCAGCCCAAAACCCCAAACAGCAAGCAATGCAGGTGTAGAAGCAAGGTGGCTAGGAAAAACTCCCTAGAAAGGCCAAAACCTAGGAAGAAACCTAGAGAGGAACCAGGCGATGTGGGGTGGCCAGTCCTCTTCTGGCTGTGCCGGGTGGAGATTATAACAGAACATGATGTTCAAATGTTCATAAATGACCAGCATGGTCGAATAATAATAAGGCAAAACAGTTGAAACTGGAGCAGCAGCACGGTCAGGTGGACTGGGGACAGCAAGGAGTCATCATGTCAGGTAGTCCAGATATTATTGCAGTTTCAATAGTCCCATTGGTAGCAAATCTGTGATCGGAGGTCCTCCATCTTACTATTATTATCAAGTGACTGTACATTAGCCAGTAGAATTGAGGGATGATCAGAGGTCCTCCATCTTATTATCTAGTGACTGTACATTAGCCAGCTGAATGGAGGGACGATCAGAAGTCCTCCATCTTATTATCTAGTGACTGTACATTAGCCAGTAGAATGGAGGGACGATCAGAGGTCCTCCATCTTATTATCTAGTGACTGTATATTAGTCAGTAGAATGGAGGGACGATCAGAGGTCCTCCATCTTATTATCTAGTGACTGTATATTAGTCAGTAGAATGGAGGGACGATCAGAGATCCTCCATCTTATTATCTAGTGACTGTACATTAGCCAGTAGAATGGAGGGACGATCAGAGATCCTCCATCTTATTATCTAGTGACTGTACATTAGCCAGTAGAATGGAGGGAAGAGGTGGCTGACAAAATAGATCCTCCATCTTATTATCTAGTGACTGTACATTAGCCAGTAGAATGGAGGGAAGAGGTGGCTGACAAAATAGCAAAGTTGGGTCGGAGCCTGCAAAACGGCGGCCATCCAGTACGGCGCCATTTTATCTTCAAGCTTCTGAATCTGGCGGGTAAATGCTGACAGTAGATGCCAATGTTTCAAATAGACCTAGCTTGTGCACCACTAGCTATCAGTAGCTAACAGGGAAGAAATCTGAGGGAGAACACAGAGCGTGACACTGGACAGCTTGTTGACCAGTGAATGGGCCATGCTAGAACAGTTTGCTGACCAGTGAACGGGCCAAACTAGAACAGCTTGCTGACCAGTGAACGGGCCAAGCTTGAACAGCTTGCTGACCAGTAAACGGGCCAAGCTTGAACAGCTTGCTGACCAGTGAACGGGCCAAGCTAGAACAGTTTGCTGACCAGTGAACGGGCCAAACTAGAACAGCTTGCTGACCAGTGAACGGGCCAAGCTAGAACAGCTTGTTGACCAGTGAACGGGCCAAGCTAGAACAGCTTGCTGACCAGTGAACGGGCCAAGCTAGAACAGCTTGTTGACCAGTGAACGGGCCAAGCTAGAACAGCTTGTTGACCAGTGAACGGGCCAAGCTAGAACAGCTTGCTGACCAGTGAACGGGCCAAGGTAGAACAGCTTGTTGACCAGTGAACAGGCCAAACTAGAACAGCTTGTTGACCAGTGAACGGGCCAAGCTAGAACAGCTTGTTGACCAGTAAACGGGCCAAGCTAGAACAGCTTGTTGACCAGTGAACGGACCAAGCTAGAACAGCTTGTTGACCAGTGAACGGGCCAAGCTAGAACAGCTTGCTGACCAGTGAACGGGCCAAGCTAGAACAGCTTGCTGACCAGTGAACGGGCCAAGCTAGAACAGCTTGTTGACCAGTGAACGGGCCAAGCTAGAACAGCTTGCTGACCAATGAATGGGCCAAGTTAGAACACACCGACCAACTTCCAACTGAAAGCCAGCAGCTGTCTGTCGTGATGCAGTGCCTTCTCAATCTTGAGGCAGACTTGCAGTCAACTACTGTTGCAAAACCGTTGGCACAGGTCCTCCTGAAGTCACTGAATGAGGGCTTCGCATGCATACTGAATCCTCTGGCAGTCAACTTCTATCCAACCCCTACAGCAGTATGCCTGATGGATCCAAGTGTCTCTGGCACTTCACTCAACAGAGATGGAGCCACTAAGGGAAGCAGTCTTTTGTACTTCAGCTAATCAGAAGGTACAGCAGTGGAGCAGCAGGACCCCAGGAAGATGCCAGCACAATGAATTCAGCAAGCATCTCAACCACAGTGCTTCAGAAATATAGCTTCCTCGCATCAAAGATTGTGTCTGAGACCACTGTCTAGCCGGATGGTCAACCTGGCAGGGCATTCAGTGCCTGTGTGAGCTGTGGAAATACCTTGCAGCTGTTTTTAGTTATAAGTTATTATTAAAGTTAAAGCATTGGATTGGTGTAAACATGGGCAAGAGTTTACTTCCCGCCATATTTATTACATTTACATTTAAGTCATTTAGCAGACGCTCTTATTGTACCAGTCTAGGTGCTTATCCTTTAAATCAAAGTCACATTAGGATTTATTTATAATTTGGAGTTGTATGGAGTCCTCTAGTGGCCAGAAGTCTGTGTTTAGCTTGGGCAGAGCCATTGGATACGAGTCATTTTGGTTTAATCAACTGGGCGGGACTTCCAAATTCATTGGCTGGTCCCTCATTCCCGTCTCACAGACACCATCATGACACCGATACACAGATGTTATGTCTACCCAGCTGGTCCCTCATTCCCGTCTCTATCCAGTGGCAGGAAGTGACATCCCCCCAAAAAACGAACTATAGGCCTACAACACATACAGTAAATGGTTCCTAGCCTCCCATAGGCTACTTTCTAAAACTGATAGAAAGGTTTTTAATAAAACTAGTCAATCCAGTCTGAAAACTAACTGAAACTGAACTTCAACTAGAATGACTATTAAAAATTTAAAAAATGACTAAAAATAAAAAAACAAATAAAAACTAATATTCAATCACAAAACAATAATAACCTTGTTGAAACAAAGGCTAATTATCTTGGAGTTGCATGTCACTGTTCAGAAATAAAGTGAGGACCTAAAATGTGTGTGAAATGAGGACTTACTGAGTGCTGGCACTGTATGGCACTGGCTGGTAGAACCCCATACAAACCACCAAGATGTGAAGAGGGACACTGTGGAGACAGACTGGGGTGAGATGGGCTGTACAGAGGACACATCTCTTCCCCTCCTTGTATATAAGCACTGTGAGTCATTTATTAAATCACGTACATGCACGGATCTCACTCACACCAATTTACCTGCTTCAAGATTGATTCATTTCTCTGCAAAAATAAAATGATTTCTGCTCCTCCACATTGTATACAGAATTTCATGCCATGGAGTGTATTCACGAGGAAGGGCCTGTAGATTAGTGTAGTGTACTCACAAGGAAGGGGCAGTAGTGTACAGTGTACTCACTAGGAAGGGGCAGTAGTGTACAGTGTACTCACTAGGAAGGGGCTGTAGTGTGTAGTGTACTCACTAGGAAGGGGCTGTAGTGTAATAGTGTTCTCACTAGGAAGGGGCTGTAGTGTGTAGTGTACTCACTAGGAAGGGGCTGTAGTGTGTAGTGTACTCACTAGGAAGGGGCAGTAGTGTGTAGTGTACTCACTAGGAAGGGGCTGTAGTGTGTAGTGTTCTCACTAGGAAGGGGCTGTAGTGTAGTAGTGTTCTCACTAGGACGGGGCTGTAGTGTAATAGTGTTCTCACTAAGAAGGGGCTGTAGTGTGTAGTGTTCTCACTAGGAAGGGGCTGTAGTGTGTATTCACTAGGAAGGGGCTGTAGTGTGTAGTGTACTCACTAGGAAGGGGCTGTAGTGTGTAGTGTACTCACTAGGAAGGGGCAGTAGTGTGTACTCACTAGGAAGGGGCAGTAGTGTGTATTCACTAGGAAGGGGCTGTAGTGTGTAGTGTACTAACTAGGAAGGGGCAGTAGTGTGTATTCACTAGGAAGGGGCTGTAGTGTGTAGTGTACTCACTAGGAAGGGGCTGTAGTGTGTAGTGTACTCACTAGGAAGGGGCAGTAGTGTGTACTCACTAGGAAGGGGCAGTAGTGTGTACTCACGAGGAAGGGGCTGTAGTGTTGTAGTGTACTCACTAGGAAGGGGCTGTAGTGTAGTAGTGTACTCACTAGGAAGGGGCAGTAGTGTGTACTCACTAGGAAGGGGCAGTAGTGTGTACTCACGAGGAAGGGGCTGTAGTGTGTAGTGTACTCACTAGGAAGGGGCTGTAGTGTGTAGTGTACTCACTAGGAAGGGGCTGTAGTGTGTAGTGTACTCACTAGGAAGGGGCTGTTGTGTGTAGTGTACTCACTAGGAAGGGGTTGTAGTATGTAGTGTACTCACTAGGAAGGGGCTGTAGTTTAGTAGTGTTCTCATTAGGAAGGGGCTGTCGTGTGTAGTGTACTCACTAGGAAGGGGCTGTAGTGTGTAGTGTACTCACTAGGAAGGGGCTGTAGTGTAATAGTGTTCTCACTAGGAAGGGGCCGTAGTGTGTAGTGTACACACTATAAAGGGGCTGTAGTGTGTAGTGTACTCACTAGGAAGGGTCCGGGGTGTAGTGTACTCACTAGGAAGGGTCCGGTGTGTAGTGTACTCACTAGGAAGGGTCCGGGGTGTAGTGTTCTCACTAGGAAGGGTCCGGGGTGTAGTGTACTCACTAGGAAGGGGCTGTAGTGTGTAGTGTACTCACCAGGAAGGGGCTGTAGTGTGTAGTGTACTCACTAGGAAGGGGCTGTAGTGTGTAGTGTACTCACTAGGAAGGATCTGTAGTGTGTAGTGTACTCACTAGGAAGGGGCTGTAGTGTGTAGTGTACTCACTAGGAAGGGTCCGGGGTGTAGTGTACTCACTAGGAAGGGGCTGTAGTGTGTAGTGTACTCACTAGGAAGGGTCCGGGGTGTAGTGTACTCACAAGGAAGGGGCTGTAGTGTGTAGTGTACTCACTAGGAAGGGTCTGGGGTGTAGTGTACTCACAAGGAAGGGGAAGTAGTGTGTAGTGTACTCACTAGGAAGGGGCTGTAGTGTGTAGTATACTCACTAGGAAGGGGTTGTAGTATGTAGTGTACTCACTAGGAAGGGGCTGTAGTGTGTAGTGTAATAACTAGGAAGGGGCAGTAGTGTGTACCCGCTAGGAAGGGGCAGTAGTGTACTCACTAGGAAGGGGTTGTAGTATGTAGTGTACTCACTAGGAACTCACGAGGAAGGGGCTGTAGTGTGTAGAGTACTCACTAGGAAGGGGCTGTAGTGTTGTAGTGTACTCACTAGGAAGGGGCTGTAGTGTTGTAGTGTACTCACTAGGAAGGGGCTGTAGTGTGTAGTGTACTCACTAGGAAGGCGCAGTAGTGTGTACTCACGAGGAAGGGGCTGTAGTGTGTAGAGTACTCACTAGGAAGGGGCTGTAGTGTAGTAGTGTTCTCACTAGGACGGGGCTGTAGTATAATAGTGTTCTCACTAGGAAGGGGCTGTAGTGTGTAGTGTACTCACTAGGAAGGGGCTGTAGTGTGTAGTGTACTCACTAGGAAGGGGCAGTAGTGTGTACCCGCTAGGAAGGGGCAGTAGTGTGTACTCACTAGGAAGGGGTTGTAGTATGTAGTGTACTCACTAGGAAGGGGCAGTAGTGTGTACTCACGAGGAAGGGGCTGTAGTGTGTAGTGTACTCACTAGGAAGGGGCTGTAGTGTTGTAGTGTACTCACTAGGAAGGGGCTGTAGTATAATAGTGTTCTCACTAGGAAGGGGCTGTAGTGTGTAGTGTACTCACTAGGAAGGGGCTGTAGTGTGTAGTGTACTCACTAGGAAGGGGCTGTAGTGTTGTAGTGTACTCACTAGGAAGGGGCTGTAGTATAATAGTGTTCTCACTAGGAAGGGGCTGTAGTGTGTAGTGTTCTCACTAGGAAGGGTCCGGTGTGTAGTGTACTCACTAGGAAGGGTCCGGGGTGTAGTGTTCTCACTAGGAAGGGTCCGGGGTGTAGTGTACTCACTAGGAAGGGGCTGTAGTGTGTAGTGTACTCACCAGGAAGGGGCTGTAGTGTGTAGTGTACTCACTAGGAAGGGGCTGTAGTGTGTAGTGTACTCACTAGGAAGGATCCGGGGTGTAGTGTACTCACTAGGAAGGGGCTGTAGTGTGTAGTGTACTCACTACGAAGGGTCCGGGGTGTAGTGTACTCACTAGGAAGGGGCTGTAGTGTGTAGTGTACTCACTAGGAAGGGTCCGGGGTGTAGTGTACTCACAAGGAAGGGGCTGTAGTGTGTAGTGTACTCACTAGGAAGGGTCTGGGGTGTAGTGTACTCACAAGGAAGGGGAAGTAGTGTGTAGTGTACTCACTAGGAAGGGGCTGTAGTGTGTAGTATACTCACTAGGAAGGGGTTGTAGTATGTAGTGTACTCACTAGGAAGGGGCTGTAGTGTGTAGTGTACTAACTAGGAAGGGGCAGTAGTGTGTACCCGCTAGGAAGGGGCAGTAGTGTGTACTCACTAGGAAGGGGTTGTGTATGTAGTGTACTCACTGTGCGCAGTAGTGTGTACTCACGAGGAAGGGGCTGAGTGTGTAGAGTACTCACTAGGAAGGGGCTGTAGTGTTGTAGTGTACTCACTAGGAAGGGGCTGTAGTGTTGTAGTGTACTCACTAGAAGGGGCTGTTTTAGTGTACTCACCAGAGAGTTAAGCGTGTACTCACTGTAGGAAGGGGCTGTAGTGTGTAGAGTACTCACTTCAGGAAGGGGCCATAGTGTAGTAAGTGTTCTCACTAGGACGGGGCTGTAGTATAATAGTGTTCTCACTAGGAAGGGGCTGTAGTGTGTAGTGTACTCACTAGGAAGGGGCTGTAGTGTGTAGTGTACTCACTAGGAAGGGGCAGTAGTGTACCCGCTAGGAATGGCAGTAGTGTGTACTCACTAGGAAGGGGTTGTAGTATGTATGACATCACTAGGAAGGGGCATAGTGTGTACTCACAGGAAGGGGTGTAGTGTGTAGTGTACTCACTAGGAAGGGGCTGTAGTGTTGTAGTGTACTCACTAGGAAGGGGCTGTAGTATAAAGTGTTCTTAGGAAGGGGCTGTTGTGTGTGTACTCACTAGGAAGAAAAAAAAGTGTGTAGTGTACTCACTAGGAAGGGGTTGTAGTATGTAGTGTACTCACTAGGAAGGGGCTGTAGTGTGTAGTGTACTCACTAGGAAGGGGCTGTAGTATGTAGTGTACTCACTAGGAAGGGGCTGTAGTGTGTAGTGTTCTCACTAGGAAGGGGCTGTAGTGTGTAGTGTACTCACTAGGAAGGGGCTGTAGTATGTAGTGTACTCACTAGGAAGGGGCTGTAGTGTGTAGTGTTCTCACTAGGAAGGGGCTTTGTGTATTTTAGAAGGGGCTTTAAAAGTATGTACTCACGAGGAAGGGGCTGTAGTGTAGTAGTGTACTCACTAGGAAGGGGCTGTAGTGTAATAGTGTTCTCACTAGGAAGGGGCCGTAGTGTGTAGTGTACTCACTAGGAAGGGGCTGTAGTGTAATAGTGTTCTCACTAGGAAGGGGCTGTAGTGTGTAGTGTACTCACTAGGAAGGGGCTGTAGTGTGTAGTGTACTCACTAGGAAGGGGCTGTAGTGTGTAGTGTTCTCACTAGGAAGGGGCTGTAGTGTGTAGTGTACTCACTAGGAAGGGGCTGTAGTGTGTAGTGTACTCACTAGGAAGGGGCTGTAGTGTAGTAGTGTTCTCACTAGGAAGGGGCTGTCGTGTGTAGTGTACTCACTAGGAAGGGGTTGTAGTATCAGCAAATCAGTGTACTCACTAGGAAGGGGCTGTAGTGTGCAAGGTACTCACTAGGAAGGGGCTGTAGTGTAATAGTGTTCTCACTAGGAAGGGGCTGCGTGTGAGTGTACTCACGAGGAAGGGGCTGTAGTGTAGTAGTGTTCTCACTAGGAAGGGGCTGTCATTCAGTGTACTCACGAGGAAGGGGCTGTACAGTGTTCTCACTAGGAAGGGGCTGTAGTTAATAGTGTTCTCAGTAGGAAGGGGCCGTGTGTAGTGTACTCACGAGGAAGGGGCTGTAGTGTAGTAGTGTTCTCACTAGGAAGGGGCTGTCGTGTGTAGTGTACTCACGAGGAAGGGGCTGTAGTGTGTAGTGTTCTCACTAGGAAGGGGCTGTAGTGTAATAGTGTTCTCACTAGGAAGGGGCTGTCGTGTGTAGTGTACTCACGAGGAAGGGGCTGTAGTGTAGTAGTGTTCTCATTAGGAAGGGGCTGTAGTGTAGTAGTGTACTCACTAGGAAGGGGCAGTAGTGTAATAGTGTTCTCACTAGGAAGGGGCTGTCATGTGTAGTGTACTCACTAGGAAGGGTCCGGCAGTGTACTCACTAGGAAGGGTCCGGGGTGGAGTGCTAGGAAGGGTCCGGTGTGTAGTGTACTCACTAGGAAGGGTCCTGTAGTGTTCTCACTAGGAAGGGTCCGGGGTGTAGTGTACTCACTAGGAAGGGTCCGGGGTTAGTGTACTCACTCAGGATGGGGCTGTAGTGTGTAGTGTACTCACTCGAAGGGTCCTGTAGTGTACTCACTAGGAAGGGGCTGAGTGGTGTGCATCACTAGGAAGGGTCCGGGTCTAGGTACCAAAGGAAGGGGCTGTAACAGTGTAGTGTACTCACTAGGAAGGGTCTGGGGTGAAGTGTACTCAATAGGAAGGGGCTGTGTTGTGTAGTGTACTCACTAGGAAGGGTCCGGGGTGTAGCATGTACTCACTAGGAAGGGGCTGTAGTGTGTAGTGTACTCACTAGGAAGGGAAAGGGGTGTAGTGTACTCACTAGGAAGGGGCTGTAGTGTGTAGTACTCACTAGGAAGGGTTTGGGGTGGTTTACTCACCTGTAGTGTTAGTGTACTCACTAGGAAGGGTCCGGGGTGTAGTGTACTCTGGGAAGGGTCCGGGGTGGAGTGTTCTCACTAGGAAGGGTCCGGTGTGTAGTGTACTCACTAGGAAGGGTCCGGGGTGTAGTGTCTCCTTCACTAGGAAGGGTCCGGGGTGTAGTGTTCTCACTAGGAAGGGTCCGGGGTGTAGTGTACTCACTAGGAAGGGGCTGTAGTGTGTATTGTACTCACTAGGAAGGGGCTGTAGTGTGTAGTGTACTCACTAGGAAGGGGCTGTAGTGTGTAGTGTACTCACTAGGAAGGATCCGGGGTGTAGTGTACTCACTAGGAAGGGGCTGTAGTGTAGTAGTGTACTCACTAGGAAGGGTCCGGGGTGTAGTGTACTCACTAGGAAGGGGCTGTAGTGTGTAGTGTACTCACTAGGAAGGGTCCGGGGTGTAGTGTACTCACTAGGATGGGGCTGTAGTGTGTAGTGTACTCACTACGAAGGGTCCGGGGTGTAGTGTACTCACTAGGAAGGGGCTGTAGTGTGTAGTGTACTCACTAGGAAGGGTCCGGGGTGTAGTGTACTCACAAGGAAGGGGCTGTAGTGTGTAGTGTACTCACTAGGAAGGGTCTGGGGTGTAGTGTACTCACTAGGAAGGGGCTGTGTTGTGTAGTGTACTCACTAGGAAGGGTCCGGGGTGTAGTGTACTCACTAGGAAGGGGCTGTAGTGTGTAGTGTACTCACTAGGAAGGGTCCGGGGTGTAGTGTACTCACTAGGAAGGAAGTGGTGTACTCACTAGTGAAGGGTCCGGGGTGTAGTGTACTCACTAGGAAGGGGCTGTAGTGTGTAGTGTACTCACTAGGAAGGGTCCGGGGTGTAGTGTACTCACTAGGAAGGGGCTGTAGTGTGTAGTGTACTCACTAGGAAGGGTCCGGGGTGTAGTGTACTCACTAAGAAGGGGCTGTAGTGTATAGTGTACTCACTAGGAAGGGTCCGGGGTGTAGTGTACTCACTAGGAAGGGTCCGGGGTGGAGTGTTCTCACTAGGAAGGGTCCGGTGTGTAGTGTACTCACTAGGAAGGGTCCGGGGTGTAGTGTTCTCACTAGGAAGGGTCCGGGGTATAGTGTACTCACTAGGAATATTGTATTGTACTCAAGGAAGGGGCGTAGTGTGTAGTGTACTCACTAGGAAGGGGCTGTAGTGTGTAGTGTACTCACTAGGAAGGATCCGGGGTGTAGTGTACTCACTAGGAAGGGGCTGTAGTGTAGTAGTGTACTCACTAGGAAGGGTCCGGGGTGTAGTGTACTCGCTAGGAAGGGGCTGTAGTGTGTAGTGTACTCACTAGGAAGGGTCCGGGGTGTAGTGTACTCACTAGGATGGGGCTGTAGTGTGTAGTGTACTCACTACGAAGGGTATGGGGTGTAGTGTACTCACTAGGAAGGGGCTGTAGTGTGTAGTGTACTCACTAGGAAGGGTCCGGGGTGTAGTGTACTCACAAGGAAGGGGCTGTATCATGTGTGTAGTGTACTCACTAGGAAGGGTCTGGGGTGTAGTGTACTCACTAGGAAGGGGCTGTGTGTTAGTGTACTCACTAGGGTGGTCCAGGGGTGTAGTGTACTCACTAGGAAGGGGCTGTAGTGTGTAGTGTACTCACTAGGAAGGGGGGGTGTAGTGTACTCACTAGGAATCATGTGTGTAGTGTACTCACTAGGAAGGGTCCGGGTGGTACTCTAGGAAGGGGCTGTAGTGGTGTGTACTCAGGGGAGGGTCAGATCATGTAGTGTTCACTAGGAAGGGGCTGTAGTGTAGTAGATTACTCACTAGGAAGGGTCCGGTGGTGTGCTCCTCGGGTGTGTGTTGCTGCTGGGTGAGACAGACCAACCTGTGGAGAAGATTGTGTGTTGGAGCATTCATGGTGAGCCAGGGATAAGGTTCAGTTTGTGTGTTGAAGAGATGAACAGAGGCACACGGGAGTGTGTGTGTGACAGATCCCTTTTTTATCTACTCTCCCAGAGAGTTAAGCATTTCACTGTACCTGAAATGTTGCCATATTGTGTAGTAACCCTGTTGTCTGGCCAGATGTCCGTCTGACAGCAACACTACACCTTTCTGGTTCACCTGACCAGTCTACTTCATGCTTTAGAAAGCTTGATATCATTTAGCAAACGCACTGAGCAGTAATGTTTTATAATTAAAACATCTTCATGTAAATGTCATAGATCTGGCATAAATATGACTGAAGATTATATTTTATGACATCTTAATTAGAAAATGCATCTTGTGCCAGGAAATGTATCATTGGAGGTCACTGTGAAACCTACTGTTATTCTTTAGAATTTAACAAGCATAGATTTGTTTTTGTGTGCCAAATTAGAAGAAAAAAAAAGTGACTAGAGGCCACGAGTAACTTGGTCAAACATAATGGCACCGATCAGACTATAGGTGGCGCTGCTGTAAGCAGTCTCCCTTAAACCCTCATATCCTTCGCCCTGTTTGACCTTTAAACTTTGTATGAAGGTGTTTTTCCTCATGCTGAACACATTTGCCTCAAGGACCCATGAGGTCCATCAGGATAGGTTTTCCTCGATCTTTGAAATTTTAGAAAATCTTTAAAAATATATATTCTCATGAACCTTAAGTCCAAATAACACCAACTTTGGTAAGTAGTCCCAAAGGCTGGTCATGGCTCACATCAACACCATTATCCCAGAAACCCTAAACCCACTCCAATTTGCACACCAACCCAACAAACAGATCCACAGATGACGCAATCTCTATTGCACTTCACACTGCCCTTTCCCACAGGAAACAAAAGGAACACCTATGTGAGAATGCTATTCATTGACTACAGTTCAGCGTTCAACACCATAGTGCCCTCAAAGCTTATCAATAAGCTAAGGACCCGGGGACTGAACACCTCCCTCTGCAATTGGATCCTGGACTTCCTGACAGGCCACCCCCAGGTGGTAAGGGTAGGTAACAACACATCCGCCACGCTGATCCTCAACACGGGGGCCCCTCAGGGGTGCGTGCTCAGCCCTCTCCCGTACTCCCTGTTCATTCATGACTGCACGGCCAGGCACAACTCCTACACCATAATTAAGTTGCCAGTGATAGGCCTTGATCACCGACAACGACGAGACAGCCTATAGGGAGGAGGTCAGAGACCTGGTCGTGTCGTGCCAGTACAACAACCTCTCCCTCACTGTGATCAAGACAAAGGAGATGATTGTGGACGACAGGAAAAGGAGGACTGAGCGCTCCCCCATTTTCATCGAAGGGGCTGTAGTGGAGCAGGTTGAGAGCTTCAAGTTCCTTGGTGTCCACATCCCCAACAAACTATCATGGTCCAAACATACTAAGACAGTTGTGAAGAGGGCACGACAAAGCTTATTCCCCCTCAGGAGACTGAAAAGATTTGGCATGGGTCCTCAGATCCTCAAATGGTTCTACAGCTGCACCATCGAGAGCATCCTGACTGGTGGCATCACTACCTAGTCTAGGTCCAAAAGGGTTCTTAACAGCTTCTACCCCCCAGCCATAAGACTGCTGAACAGATAATCAAATGGCTACCCAGACTATTTTCCTTGCCCCCCCCCCCCCCTCGTTTACACTGCTGCTACTCTCTGTTTATTATCTATGCATAGTCACGTTAACTCTACCTTCAGTACATGTACACTACCTTTCAAAAGTTTGGGGTCACATAGGAATTTCCTTGTTTATGAAAGAAAAGCTAAAAAAAATGTCCATTCAAATTGATCAGAAATATAGTGTGGACATTGCAAACCATAGTCTGTTTTTTTATGATGGTTTTGGAGCAGTGGCTTTGTACCCGTTTCCTCCAGCATCTTCACAAGGTCCTTTGCTGTTGTTCTGGGATTGATTTGAACTTTTCACACCAAAGTACGTTCATCTCTAGGAGATTTAACGCATCTCCTTCCTGAGCGGTATGACGGCTGTGTGGTCCCATGGTGTTTATACTTGATGAACGTGGTACCTTCAGGCGTTTGGAAATTGCTCCCAAGGATGAACCAGACTTGTGGAGGTCTACAATTTTTTTTCTGAGGTCTTGGCTGATTTATTTTGATTTTCCCATGATGTCACGCAAAGAGGCACCAAGTTTGAAGGTAGGCCTTGAAATAGATCCACAGGTACACCTCCAATTGACTCAAATGATGTCATTTAGCCTATCAGAAGCTTCTAAAGCCATGACAACATTTTCTGGAGTTCTCCAAGCTGTTTAAAGGCACAGTCAACTTAGTGTATGTAAACTTCTGACCTACTGGAATTGTGATACAGTGAATTATAAGTGAAAGAATCTGTCTGGAAACATTTGTTGGAAAAATGACTTGTGTCATGTAGATGTCCTGACCGACTTGAAAAACGAGTTAGATGGCTGCACCAGACCAGCTAGTGGCACTGTAGAGGTCATTGGCACCAGTGGCACAATGGGATACTAGAACAATAACTGTTGATCAATTGGACTTTGTCTTATGCAAATGTATGTTAGATTTTAATTATGTAGATGACCAATGTGAAATATTGTGTTATCTATATATATATATATATCACATAATATTGTTGCTGAAAAACAGTCTTAACGTAGTGAAAAATGTATATTGTATTGTGGAAAATGTGAAACTGGAAGTCCTACTACCACTTGCGCAATCATCAGAGAGAGAGAGAGAAACGGCGTAATAGAGTGCTTTGTTACCCAACTGAGTCATTGCTGCTCACAGCTATATTTATGAAATACTGTTTTCAGAATGAATTATTCTCAATGTTGCATAACATAGTCAAGTCACCAGTTATGTCTCTGTGTGGTTGAAATCTCACAGGTGCACACTGATGTCATGACTGAGTGTGTGTTGGAGCTGGGTGAGACTGTATCAGTGTGTGTTGGAGCTGGGTGAGACAGGGATGAGATATCAGATCATGTGTGTTGGAGCTGGGTGAGACAGGGATGAGGTATCAGATCATGTGTGTGTTGGAGCTGGGTGAGACAGGGCTGTGGTATCAGATCATGTGTGTTGGAGCTGGGTGTTCAGATCATGTGTGTGTTGGAGCTGGGTGAGACAGGGCTGAGGTATCAGATCATGTGTGTTGGAGCTGGGTGAGACAGGGCTGTGGCATCAGATCATGTGTGTGTGGAGCTGGGTGAGACAGGGCTGTGGTATCAGATCATGTGTGTTGGAGCTGGGTGAGACAGGGATGAGGTATCAGATCATGTGTGTTGGAGCTGGGTGAGACAGGGATGAGGTATCAGATCATGTGTGTTGGAGCTGGGTGAGACAGGGCTGTGGTATCAGATCATGTGTGTTGGAGCTGGGTGAGACAGGGATGAGGTATCAGATCATGTGTGTGTTGGAGCTGGGTGAGACAGGGCTGTGGTATCAGATCATGTGTGTTGGAGCTGGGTGAGACAGGGATGAGGTATCAGATCATGTGTGTTGGAGCTGGGTGAGACAGGGCTGTGGTATCAGATCATGTGTGTTGGAGCTGGGTGAGACAGGGATGAGGTATCAGATCATGTGTGTTGGAGCTGGGTGAGACGGGGCTGTGGTATCAGATCATGTGTGTTGGAGCTGGGTGAGACAGGGATGAGGTATCAGATCATGTGTGTTGGGGCTGGGTGAGACAGGGCTGTGGTATCGGGTGGGTGGGGTGGGAAGTGAAGTGTTAGAGTTTGTGCTGCTATAGGAATGAGTCAGAGGCCAAGCTAACCAACTCACACAGCCAGACAGACAGCCAAACTGACAGACAGCCAGTGTTTACATGAAGCCTTACGTTAACAGCAGCGATGTCGTTCTCGTAGGCGTCCCTCAGTTTCCTCATGACCTCCCCCTCAGCCTTACAGCACGCCTCCATACTGCCCTTCACTGTGATGGTCCTCTCTGGGTTACAGATGGTTATGTCCTGTAACCTGGAACACATACATCAAGTCAGCAAGTAACCCTAACGCTTCCCTGGGTTACAGATGGTCAGGACACATCTGGATTCCCTTATAGATGTTCCTCTCTGGGTTACAGATGGTCCAGACACATCTGGATTCCCTTATAGATGGTCCTCTCTGGGTTACAGATGGTCCAGACACATCTGGATTCCCTTATAGATGTTCCTCTCTGGGTTACAGATGGTCCAGACACATCTGGATTCCCTTATAGATGGTCCTCTCTGGGTTACAGATGGTCCAGACACATCTGGATTCCCTTATAGGTGGTCCTCTCTGGGCTACAGATGGTCCAGACACAAGCTGTTAACCTTTGTAGCGCAGGGCATAGCATATAGATCCTGGATGGCAGGAAGCTTGGCCCCAGTGATGTACTGGGCCGTATGCACTACCCCCTGTAGCACCTTACGGTTGGATGCTGAGCAGTTGCCATACAAGGCGGTGATGCAATTGGTCAGGATGCTCTTGATGGTGCAGCTGTAGAACCTTTTGAGGATCTGGGGACCCATTCAAAATCTATTCAGTCTCCTGAGGGGGAAAAGGTGTTGTCGTGCCCTCTTCACAAATGTCTTGGTGTGTTTGGACCATGTTAGTTTGTTGGTGATGTGGATGTGGACACCAAGGAACTTGACGCTCTCAACCTGCTCCACTGCAGCCCGCTCGATGAGAATCGGGGGCGTCCTCGGTCCTCCTTTTCCTGTAATCCATGATCAGCTCGTTTGTCTTGATCACGTTGAGGGAGAGGTTTTTCTCCTGACACCACACTGCCAGGTCTCTGACCTCCTCCCTTTAGGCTGTCTCATCGTTGTCGGTGTGTGAAGGTGAACGGAAAGGCTCTGGAGCAATGAACCGCCCTTGCTGTCTCTGCCTGGCCGGTTCCCCTCTTTCCACTGGGATTCTCTGCCTCTAACCCTATTACAGGGGCTGAGTCACTGGCTTACTGGTGCTCTTCTATGCCGTCCCTAGGAGGGGTGCGTCACTTGAGTGGGTTGAGTCACTGACGTGATCTTCCTGTCCGGATTGGCGACCCCTCGGGTTCGTGCCGTGGGGAGAACTTTGTGGGCTATACTCAGCTTTGTCTCAGGATAGTAAGTTGGTGATTGAAGATATCCCTCTAGTGGTGTGGGGGCTGTGCTTTGGCAAAGTGGGTGGGGTTATATACTGCCTGGTTGGCCCTGTCCGGACGTATCATTGGATGGGGCCACAGTGTCTCCGGACCCCTCCTGTCTCAGCCTCCAGTATTTATGCTGGTCAGTCTGTTATATCTGGAGTATTTCTCCTGTCTTATCCAGTGTCCTGTGTGAATTTAAGGGCTTTATAAATTCATTTGATTGAGGTAGTTGGTGACTGAGTCTGTACAGTCGGTAGTTGTGACTTGCTATAGTGACTGGTGTGTGTGTATGTGCGTGTGTGTGTGTTTGGGTGCGTGCGTGCGTAAGTTGATTTAGGATGTATAAACGGCTGAAATGAATTGAGCATTACTTTACATGCAACACTGTGGGAAGAACAGCACAGTGAAACCAAACACAGAGAGAGAGGTAGCTGGCTCTTACGAGGAGATAGTAATCTTGGTCCCTGTCTCTTCTTCTATCTTCTTCAGGTTTCTTCCCTCCTTACCGATCAGTCGTCCCACCAGACTGTTGTGGGCCAGGATCTTCAGAGGAATCTCCTCCTCCCTGTAGGAAGAGAGGGTTAGTGAATCAATAACAGCTGCATTGAATAGAAGGCCACGGCTCCAGACCATTGATGTGGCATGAGGAATGTTATGTTGGGGTGGGATGAGTTGGCATGGGTGTGAGGAATGTTATGTTGGGGTGGGATGAGTTGGCATGGGTGTGAGGAATGTTATGTTGGGGTGGGATGAGTTGGCATGGGTGTGAGGAATGTTATGTTGGGGTGGGATGAGTTGGCATGGGTGTGAGGAATGTTATGTTGGGGTGGGATGAGTTGGCATGGGTGTGAGGAATGTTATGTTGGGGTGGGATGAGTTGGCATGGGTGTGCGTGTCAGAATGAACTGGCTGGGAAGTGAAACACTGATTAGAATGTGAAAGCTTCATGTGGGCTGAGGGAGGAAGGAGATGAGACAGAGAGGGGGGGATAGGGAGGAGGAGGTGTTAGAGGAGGGCTGGAGGAGATGATAGAGGTGAAAGAAGAAGGGGAGGAGGTGGGGGTAGAGGGGAGGAGGTGGGGGTAGAGGAGAGGGGTGGAGAGGAGGGAGAGAGGTGAGGGGGTGTCGTAATGGTGTAGTATGGGTTTGTGGTAGTGAGGGTGTTTGGGTGGTAATGGTGTAGTAGTGACGGTGTTGGGGGGTAGTAATGGTGTAGTAGTGAGGGTGTTGGGGGGTAGTAATGGTGTAGTAGGTTAGTAGTAGTGAGGGTGTTGGGATAGTAATGGTGTAGTATGGGTTTGTAGTAGTGAGGGTGTAGTAGTGAGGGCATTGGGGGTAGTAATGGTGTAGTAGTATTGGTGTAGTAGTGACGGAGTTGGGGGGTAGTAATGGTGTAGTAGGGATGTAGTAGTAATGGCGTAGTAGTGAGGGCGTTGGGGGTAGTAATGGTGTAGTAGGGGTGTAGTATTAATGGTGTAGTAGTGACGGTGTTGGGGGTAGTAAGTAGGTTTGTAGTAGTGAGGGTGTTGGGGTAGTAGGGTGTAGTAGTGAGGGTGTTGGGGTAGTAATGGTGTAGTAGTGAGGGTGGTGGGTGGTAGTAATGGTGTAGTAGTGAGGGTGTGGGTGGTAGTAATGGTGTAGTAGGTTTGTAGTAGTGAGGGTGTTGGTGTAGTAATGGTGTAGTGTGTTTTAGGGGTGTAGTAATGGTGTAGTAGTGAGGGTGTAGTAATGGTGAAGTGTGTAGTAGAGGTGTAGTAATGGTGTGGGGTGTAGTGTAGATGTAATGGTGAGGGTGTGGTAATGGTGTAGTAGGGGTGTAGTAATGGTGTAGTGTGTTTTAGGGGTGTAGTAATGGTGTTGGGGTAGTAGTGAGGGTGACAGACTTCTCCCCATCCTAGCTACTGTTGTATCGATGTGTTTTGACCATAACAGTTTACAATCCAGGGTTAACTCCAAGCTGTTTAGTCACCTTCAACTTTCTTCAATTTCTACATGATTTATTACAAGATTTAGTTGAGGTTTAGAGTTTAGTGAATGATGTCCCAAATACAATGCTTTTAGTTTTAGAAATATTTAGGACAAACTTATTCTTTGCCACCCACTCTGAAACTAACTGCAGTTCTTTGTTAAGCGTTTCAGTCATTTCAGTCTCTGTAGTGGCTGACGTGTATAGTGTTGAGTCATCCACATGCATAGACAGAATGGCTTTGGCATGTTGGAAGTAAGTAAAGACTGAAAGAAGCAAGGGGCCTGGGGATTTCCTGATTCTGCCTGGATCACTGTTGGAGAGGCTTCCATGAAAGAACAGCCTCTGTGTTCTGTTACAAAGGTAACTCTTTATCCACAATATAGCAGGGGGTGTAAAGACATATGTAGCACGAGAAATCAGGTTCATGAAATCAGTAACTTGCTGACATCAGATAACATTCATACATTAGCCATTTCTGAGACTCACTTAGATCATTCATTTGATGATACTGCACTAGCAATACAAGGATATAAAATCTATAGAAGAGACAGACATGCTTATCGGGGAGGTGTTGTATATATTCAGAGCCATATCCCTGTAATGTTTATAGGGGAGGTGTTGTATATATTCAGAGCCATATCCCTGTAATGCTTATCGGGGACATGTTGTATATATTCAGAGCCATATCCCTGTAATGTTTATAGGGGAGGTGTTGTATATATTCAGAGCCATATCCCTGTAATGTTTATAGGGGAGGTGTTGTTGTATATATTCAGAGCCATATCCCTGTAATGCTTATAGGGGAGGTGTTGTATATATTCAGAGCCATATCCCTGTAATGTTTATAGGGGAGGTGTTGTATATATTCAGAGCCATATCCCTGTAATGTTTATAGGGGAGGTGTTGCTGTATATATTCAGAGCCATATCCCTGTAATGCTTATAGGGGAGGTGTTGTATATATTCAGAGCCATATCCCTGTAATGTTTATAGAGGAGGTGTTGTATATATTCAGAGCCATATCCCTGTAATGTTTATAGGGGAGGTGTTGTATATATTCAGAGCCATATCCCTGTAATGTTTATAGGGGAGGTGTTGTTGTATATATTCAGGGCCATATCCCTGTAATGTTTATAGGGGAGGTGTTGTATATATTCAGAGCCATATCCCTGTAATGTTTATAGGGGAGGTGTTGTATATATTCAGGGCCATATCCCTGTAATGTTTATAGGGGAGGTGTTGCTGTATATATTCAGAGCCATATCCCTGTATTGTTTATAGGGGAGGTGTTGTTGTATATATTCAGAGCCATATCCCTGTAATGCTTATAGGGGAGGTGTTGTATATATTCAGAGCCATATCCCTGTAATGTTTATAGGGGAGGTGTTGTATATATTCAGAGCCATATCCCTGTAATGTTTATAGGGGAGGTGTTGTATATATTCAGAGCCATATCCCTGTAATGCTTAGAGAAGATCTTAAGTGTTATTGAAGCGTTGTGGTGGCAGGTTGACCTGGCACATCTGAAGCCTTTTCTTTTGGGGTGCTGCTAACGGTCAGTATCTAAATAATATGTGTGAAATAACAAAGAGTTGCAGTCTGTTTTGGAATGGGTGTCTAGTAATAAACTGGTCCTGAACATCTCTTAAAGGAAGACATTTGGTAAAAATCCTTCCCTAAGTTCGAGACCTCAGCTGAACCTGGTAATGAATGGTGTGGTGAGGCTGTTGAACAAGTTGAGGAGACTCAATTACTATGTGTGCCTTTTTATTTATCAAGTTCTGTCCGTAAGCTGTTCTTGTCTATTTAATGTTCTGTATTATGTCGTGTTTTTCCAGCAGCAGACTATGATAATGTCAAAAGCCACACTGAAGTCTAGCAAAACAGCCCCCACAATAATTTTTATAACCAATTTCTCTCAGCCAATCATCAGTCATTTGTGTAAGTGCTGTGCTTGTTGAGTGTCCTTCCCGACATGCGTGCTGAAAGTCTGTTGTAAATTTGTTTACTGTGAAATACCATTGAATCTGGTCAAACATTTTTTCCAGACGTTTACTAAGGGTTGGTAACAAGCTATTTGGTCGGCTATTTGAGCCAGTAAAGGGGGCTTTACTATTCTTCGGTATCAGAATGACTTTCGCTTCCCTCCAGGCCTGAGGGCACACGCTCTATTAGGCTTCAATTGAAGATGTGGCAATACCGTACTCTATCATCCTCAGTCATTTGCCAAGTCTTCAGACCCCGGTGGCTTGTCATTGTTGATAGACTACAATACTTATTTCACCTCTTCCACACTAAGGTTACGGAATTCAAAATTACAATGTTTGTCTTTCATAATGTGGTCAGATATACTTGGATGTGTAGTGTTAGTGTTTGTTGCTGGCATGTCATCCCTAAGTTTGCTACTCTTGCCAATAAAAAAAATTATTAAAGAAGATCAAATCAAATCAAATGTATTTATTTGTCACATACACATGGTTAGCAGATGTTAATGCGAGTGTAGCGAAATGCTTGTGCTTCTAGTTCCGACAATGCAGTAATAACCAACAAGTAATCTAACTAACAATTCCAAAACTAATTTCTTAAACACAGTGTAAGGGGATAAAGAATATGTACATAAAGATATGAATGAGTGATGGTGCAGAGCAGCATAGGCAAGATACAGTAGATGGTATCGAGTACAGTATATACATATGAGATGAGTATGTAAACAAAGTGGCATAGTTAAAGTGGCTAGTGATACATGTATTACATAAGGATGCAGTCGATGATATAGAGTACAGTATATACGTATGCATATGAGATGAATAATGTAGGGTAAGTAACATTATATAAGGTAGCATTGTTTAAAGTGGCTAGTGATATATTTACATCATTTCCCATCAATTCCCATTATTGAAGTGGCTGGAGTTGAGTCAGTGTCAGTGTGTTGGCAGCAGCCACTCAATGTTAGTGGTGGCTGTTTAACAGTCTGATGGCCTTGAGATAGAAGCTGTTTTTCAGTCTCTCGGTCCCAGCTTTGATGCACCTGTACTGACCTCGCCTTCTGGATGATAGCGGGGTGAACAGGCAGTGGCTCGGGTGGGTGTTGTCCTTGATGATCTTTGTGGCCTTCCTGTAACATCGGGTGGTGTAGGTGTCCTGGAGGGCAGGTAGCTTGCCCCCGGTGATACGTTGTGCAGACCTCACTACCCTCTGGAGAGCCTTACGGTTGTGGGCGGAGCAGTTGCCGTACCAGGCGGTGATACAGCCCGCCAGGATGCTCTCGATTGTGCATCTGTAGAAGTTTGTGAGTGCTTTTGGTGACAAGCCAAATTTTTTCAGCCTCCTGAGGTTGAAGAGGCGCTGCTGCGCCTTCTTCACGATGCTGTCTGTGTGAGTGGACCAATTCAGTTTGTCTGTGATGTGCATGCTGAGTAACTTAAAACTTACTACCCTCTCCACTACTGTTCCATTGATGTGGATAGGGGGGTGTTCCCTCTGCTGTTTCCTGAAGTCCACAATCATCTCCTTGGTTTTGTTGACGTTGAGTGTGAGGTTATTGTCCTGACACCACACTCCGAGGGCCCTCACCTCCTCCCTGTAGGCTGTCTCGTCGTTGTTGGTAATCAAGCCTACCACTGTTGTGTCGTCCGCAAACTTGATGATTGAGTTGGAGGCGTGCGTTGCCGCGCAGTCGTGGGTGAACAGGGAGTACAGGAGAGGGCTCAGAACACACCCTTGTGGGGCCCCAGTGTTGAGGATCAGCGGGGAGGAGATGTTATTACCTACCCTCACCACCTGGGGCGGCCCGTCAGGAAGTCCAGTACCCAGTTGCACAGGGCGGGGTCGAGACCCAGGGTCTCGAGCTTGATGACGAGCTTGGAGGGTACTATGGTGTTAAATGCCGAGCTGTAGTCGATGAACAGCATTCTCACATAGGTATTCCTCTTGTCCAGATGGGTTAGGGCAGTGTGCAGTGTGGTTGAGATTGCGTCGTCTGTGGACCTATTTGGGCGGTAAGCAAATTGGAGTGGGTCTAGGGTGTCAGGTAGGGTGGAGGTGATATGGTCCTTGACTAGTCTCTCAAAGCACTTCCTGATGACGGAAGTGAGTTCTATGGGGCGATAGTCGTTTAGCTCAGTTACCTTAGCTTTCTTGGGAACAGGAACAATGGTGGCCCTCTTGAAGCATGTGGGAACAGCAGACTGGTGTAGGGATTGATTGAATATGTCTGTAAACACACCAACCAGCTGGTCTGCGCATGCTCTGAGGGCGCAGCTGGGGATGCCGTCTGGGCCTGCTGCCTTGCGAGGGTTAACACGTTTAAATGTTTTACTCACCTCGGCTGCAGTGAAGGAGAGACCGCATGTTTCCGTTGCAGGCCGTGTCAGTGGCACTGTATTGTCCTCAAAGCGGGCAAAAAAGTTATTTAGTCTGCCTGGGAGCAAGACATCCTGGTCCGTGACTGAGCTGGATTTATTCTTATAGTCCGTGATTGACTGTAGACCCTGCCACATACCTCTTGTGTCTGAGCCGTTGAATTGAGATTCTACTTTGTCTCTATACTGTCACGCCCTGGTCGAAATATATTATGTTTATTCTTCATTTATTCGGTCAGGCCAGGGTGTGACATGGGTTATTGTGGTGTGTTTTTGTCTTGGGGTTTTGTGGGATGTCTAGCGTTAGTCTATGGCTGCCTGAGGCGGTTCTCAATCAGTCAGGTGATTATCGTTGTCTCTGATTGGGAACCATATTTAGGCAGCCATAGTCTTTGTGTGTTTGGTGGGTGATTGTCCTTAGTGTCCTTGTTCATGTCGCTGTGTTAGTTTACACTAGTATAGGCTGTTTCGGTTTTCGTTTCGTTCATTTCGTTCTTTGTTTTTGTAGTATTTGTATTGATTCGTGTTTACGTTTGTTGATTAAACATGGATCGCAATCTACACACTGCATTTTGGTCCGACTCTCCTTCACCGCATGAAAACCGTTACATATACTGACGCTTAGCTTGTTTGATAGCCTTACGGAGGGAATAGCTGCACTGTCATATTACCAGACACCTTGCCCTGATTAAAAGCAGTGGTTCGCGCTTACAGTTTTACGTGAATGCTGCCATCAATCCACGGTTTCTGGTTAGGGAATGTTTTAATCGTTGCTATGGGAACGACATCTTCAACGCACGTTCTAATGAACTCGCACACCGAATCAGCGTATTTGTCAATGTTGTTGCCTGACGCAATACGAAACATGTCCCAGTCCACGTGATGGAAGCAGTCTTGGAGTGTGGAATCAGCTTGGTCGGACCAGCGTTGGACAGACCTCAGCGTGGGAGCTTCTTGTTTCAGTTTCTGTCTGTAGGCAGGGATCAGCAAAATGGAGTCGTGGTCAGCTTTTCCGAAAGGGGGGCGGGGCAGGGCCTTATATGCGTCGCGGAAGTTAGAATAACAGTGATCCAAGGTTTTGCCAGCCCCGCAATCGATATGCTGATACATTTTAGGGAGTCTTGTTTTCAGATTAGCCCCTCTTTTACGAAGTCGTTTTTTTGGGTCGCCGGGTGGGATCCATTCCGTTGTCCTGGTTGAGAGGCAGAACACAGGATCCGCTTCGCGAAAGTCATATTCTTGGTCGTACTGATGGTGAGTTGACGCTGATCTTATATTCAGTAGTTCTTCTCAACTGTATGTAATGAAACCTAAGATGACCTAGGGTACTAATGTAAGAAATAACACGTAAAAAAACAAAAAACTGCATAGTTTCCTAGGAACGCGAAGCGAGGCGGCCATCTCTGTCGGCGCCGGAAGTCATCAAGATGGCAATATCAGTAAGTTTTGATGAATGAGCCATCTGATTCAATTAATGATGGTGCTGAGTTTAAATATAATTTAAGGTGCTACTAAGCTTTTTACTATCATTCTTTATATAATTTATCTTTGTTTCATAATATAGTTTCTTCTTTTTATTCAGTTTAGTCACATGATTTCTCAATTTGCAGATGTTAATGGGCACATGGTTAGCAGATGTTAATGGGCACATGGTTAGCAGATGTTAATGGGCACATGGTTAGCAGATGTTAATGGGCACATGGTTAGCAGATGATAATGGGCACACGGTTAGCAGATGTTAATGGGCACACGGTTAGCAGATGTTAATGGTCACACGGTTAGCAGATGTGATTTTTGTTTTAGATTCCGTCTCTCACAGTTGAAGTGTACCTATGATAAAAATTACAGACCTCTACATGCTTTGTAAGTAGGAAAACCTGCAAAATCGGCAGTGTATCAAATAGTTGTTCTCCCCACTTTACATATGAGATGAGTAATGTAAACATTATATAAAGTTGCATAGTTTAGTAGGGGTGTAGTAGTGAGGGTGTTGGGGTGTAGTAATGGTATAGTAGGGGTGTAGTTGTGAGGGTGTTGGGGTGTAGTAAGGGTATAGTAGGGGTGTAGTAGTGAGGGTGTTGGGGTGTAGTAATGGTATAGTAGGGGTGCAGTAGTGAGGGTGTTGGGGTGTAGTAAGGGTATAGTAGGGGTGTTGGGGTGTAGTAAGGGTGTAGTAGTGAGGGTGTTGGGGTATAGTAAGGGTATAGTAGGGGTGTAGTAGTGAGGGTGTTGGGGTGTAGTAATGGTATATTAGGGGTGTAGTAAGGGTATAGTAGGGGTGTAGTAGTGAGGGTGTTGGGGTGTAGAAATGGTATAGTAGGGGTGTAGTAAGGGTATAGTAGGGGTGTAGTAGTGAGGGTGTTGGGGTGTAAGGGTATAGTAGGGGTGTAGTAGTAGGGTGTTGGGGTGTAGTAATGGTATAGTAGGGGTGTAGTGTAAGGGTGTTGTAAGGGTATAGTAGGGTGTAGTAGTGAGGGTGTAGTGAGGGTGGGGTGTAGTAAGGGGTAGGGGTGTAGTAGTGAGGGGTAGTGTAGGGTATAGTAGGGGTGTAGTAGTGAGGGTGTTGGGGTGTAGTTGGGGGGGTATAGTAGGGGTGTAGTAGTGAGGGTGTTGGGGTAGTAAGGGTATAGTAGGGGTGTAGTAGTGAGGGTGTTGGGGTGTAGTAAGGGTATAGTAGGGGTGTAGTAGTGAGGGTGTTGGGGTGTAGTAATGGTATAGTAGGGGTGTAGTAAGGGTATAGTAGGGGTGTAGTAGTGAGGGTGTTGGGGTGTAGTAATGGTATAGTAGGGGTGTAGTAGTGAGGGTGTTGGGGTGTAGTAAGGGTATAGTAGGGGTGTAGTAGTGAGGGTGTTGGGGTGTAGTAAGGGTATAGTAGGGGTGTAGTAGTGAGGGTGTTGGGGGTATAGTAAGGGTATAGTAGGGGTGTAGTAGTGAGGGTGTTGGGGTGTAGTAAGGGTATAGTAGGGGGTAGTAGTGAGTAAGGGTATAGTAGGGGGGTAGTGAGGGTGTTGGGGTGTAGTAAGGGTATAGTAGGGGTGTAGTAAGGGTGAGGGTGTAGGGGTGTAGTGGTGAGGATGTGGGGTGTAGTAAGGGTATAGTAGGGGTGTAGTAGTGAGGGTGTTGGGGTGTAGTAATGGTATAGTAGGGGTGTAGTAAGGGTATAGTAGGGGTGTAGTAGTGAGGGTGTTGGGGTGTAGTAAGGGTATAGTAGGGGTGTAGTAAGGGTATAGTGAGGGTGTAGTGAGGGTGTTGGGGTGTAGTAAGGGTATAGTAGGGGTGTAGTAGTGAGGGTGTTGGGGGTGTATAGGGTATAGTGGGGTGTAGTAGTATGAGGGTGTAGTAGTGGTGTTAGGGTAGTAAGTAATGGTATAGTAGGGGTGTAGTAGTAGTAGTAATGGTATAGTAGTAGGGGTGTAGTAGGGGTGTAGTAAGGGTATAGTAGGGGTGTAGTAGTGAGGGTGTAGGGGGTGTAGTAATGGGTAGGGGTGTAGTAAGGGTATAGTAGGGGTGTAGTAGTGAGGGTGTTGGGGTGTAGTAATGGTATAGTAGGGGTGTAGTAGTATAGGGGTGTAGTAGTGAGGGTGTTGGGGGTGTAGTAAGGGGGTATAGTAGGGGTGTAGTAGTGAGGGTGTTGGGGTGTAGTAATGGTATAGTAGGGGTGTAGTAAGGGTATAGTAGGGGTGTAGTAGTGAGGGTGTATGGGGTGTATAGTAGTGAGGGTGTTGGGGTGTAGTAAGTATAGTAGGGGTGTAGTAGTGTATAGTAGGGGGTGTTGAGGGTGGGGGTGTAGTAAGGGTATAGTAGGGGTGTAGTAGTGAGGGGTGTAGGGTGTGTAGTAATGGTATAGTAGGGGTGTAGTAATGGTATAGTAGGGGGTGTAAGGGTATAGTAGGGGTAGTAAGGGTATAGTAGGGGGTGTAGTGAGGGTGTTGGGGTGTAGTAAGGGTATAGTAGTAGGGGTGTAGTAGTGGGGTGTAGTAAGGGTATAGTAGGGGTGTAGTAGTAGGGTGTTGGGGTGTTGGGGTGTATGGTATAGTAGGGGTGTAGTAGTGAGGGTGTTGGGGTGTAGTAATGGTATAGTAGGGGTAGTAGTATAGTGGGGTGTAGTAGTGAGGGTGTTGGGGTGTAGTAAGGGTATAGTAGGGGTGTAGCTCCCAGGGTGTTGGGGTGGGGTAGTAAGGGTATAGTAGGGGTGAGTAAGGGTATAGTAGGGGTGTAGTAGTGAGGGTGTTGGGGGTAGTACTGGTAAGGGTGTAGTAAGGGTATAGTAGGGGTGTAGTAGTGAGGGTGTTGGGGTGTAGTAAGTAATGGTAGTAGTGAGGGTGAGAGGTATAGTAGGGGTGTAGTAGTGAGGGTGTTGGGGGAGTATAGTAGAGACAGGGGTGGTGTAGGTGAGGGTGTTGGGGTGTAGTAAGGGTATAGTAGGGGTGTAGTAAGGGTATAGTAGGGGTGTTAGTAGTGAGGGTGTTGGGGTGTAGTACTGTATAAAGGGTGTTGGGGTGTAGGCTATAGTCCAGTAGTGAGGGTGTTGGGGTGTAGTAATGGTATAGTAGGGGTGTAGTAGTGAGGGTGTTGGGGTCCAGTAATGATGGAGAGAGTAGGGGTCAGTAAGGGTATAGTAGGGGTGTAGTGGATGTTGGGACATAGTAGGGGTGTAGTAGTGAGGTGTTGTCCACCCTAGTGAGGGTGTTGGGGTATATAGGGGTGTAGTAGTGAGGGTGTTGGGGTGTGTAAGGCTAGGGGTGTAGTAGTGAGGGGTGTTGGGGTTGGGGTGTAGTAAGTATAGTAGGGGTGTAGTAAGGGTATAGTAGGGGGTAGTAGTGAGGGTGTTGTTGGGGTGTAGGGTATCCAGGGGTGTATAAGGGTATAGTAGGGGTGTAGTAGTGAGGGTGTTGGGGTGTAGTAAGGGTATAGTAGGGGTGTAGTAAGGGTATAGTAGGGGTGTAGTAGTGAGGGTGTTGGGGTGATGGAGTAGGGGTGTAGACAGGTGTAGGGGTGTAGTAAGGGTGTCCAGGGGTGTAGTAGTGAGGGTGTTGGGGTGTAGTAAGGGTATAGTAGGGGTGTACTAAGGGTATAGTAGGGGTCCAGTAGTGAGGGTGTTGGGGTGTAGTAAGGTCATAGTAGGGGTGTAGTAGTGATGGGAGAGTAATGGTATAGTAGGGGTGTAGTAGTGAGGGTGTTGGGGTGTAGTAATGGTATAGTAGGTGTGTAGTAAGGGTATAGTAGGGGTGTAGTACAGGGTGTTGGGGTGTAGTAAGGGTATAGTAGGGGTCCACCCTGAGGGTATAGTAGGGGTGTACAGTGAGGTGTTGGGGTGAAATGGTATAGTCCACCCTGAGGGGTGTAGTAGTGAGGGTGTTGGGGTGTAGTAATGGTATAGTAGGGGTGTAGTAAGGGTATAGTAGGGGTGTAGTAGTGAGGGTGTTGGGGTGTAGTAAGGGTATAGTAGGGGTGTAGTAACGGTATAGTAGGGGTCCAGTAGTGAGGGTGTTGGGGTGAGTAAGGGTATAGTAGGGGTGTAGTACAGGGTCACTGAAAGGTATAGTAGGGGTGTAGTGGTGAGGGTGTTGGGGTGTAGTAAGGGTATAGTAGGGGTGTAGTAGTGACATAGTAATGTAAAATAGGGGTGTACCCTGATGGGGGAGTAAGGGTATAGTTGGTGGTGTAGTAGTGAGGGTGTTGGGGTGTAGTATGGGTATAGTAGGGGTGTCCAGTGGGGGTGTTGGAGTAAGGGATAGTAGGGGTGTCAGTGAAAGGTGTCCACCCTGATGGAGTAGAGACAGACAGGGTGTGGGGTGTAGTAAGGCTGTCCACCCTGTAATGGTATAGTAGGGGTGTAGTAAGGGTATAGAGGGGTGTAGTAGTGAGGATGTTGAAAGGGGTGTAGTAGTGAGGGTGTTGGGAGTAGTAATGGTATAGGTCAGTAAGGGTATAGTAGGGCTGTAGTAGTGAGGGTGTTGGGGTGAGTAAGAGACAGTACAGGTCAGTAGAAAGGGTGTCCACCCTAATGGATGGTAGTAGTTGGGGTGTTGTAGTGAGGGTGTAGTAAGGGTATAGTAGGGGTGAAAGGCTGTTGGGGAGTAGTAATGGTATAGTAGGGGTGTAGTAAGGGTATAGTAGGGGTGTAGTACAGGGTGTTGGGGTCACTAAGGGTATAGTAGGCTGTAGTACCCAGTAAGGGTATATAGGGGGAGAGAGGGACAGAAGGTCACTGTAGTAGTTGGGGTGTTCCAGTGAGGGTGTAGTAAGTCACTGTTATAGTAGGGATGCTATAGTAGGTCACTGAAAGTCTGTGGCCCACCCTGCATGATATCCAGGACAGACAGGTCACTGAAAGGCTGTCCACCCTGGGGTGGCGTGGATGGTGAGACAGACAGGTCACTGAAAGGCTGTCCACCCTGATGGAGAGAGACAGACAGGTCACTGAAAGGCTGTCCACCCTGATGGAGAGAGACAGACAGGTCACTGAAAGGCTGTCCACCCTGATGGAGAGAGACAGACAGGTCACTGAAAGGCTGTCCACCCTGATGGAGAGAGACAGACAGGTCACTGAAAGGCTGTCCACCCTGATAGAGAGAGACAGACAGGTCACTGAAAGGCTGTCCACCCTGATGGGAGAGACAGACAGGTCACTGAAAGGCTGTCCACCCTGATGGGAGAGACAGACAGGTCACTGAAAGGCTGTCCACCCTGATAGAGAGACAGACAGGTCACTGAAAGGCTGTCCACCCTGATGGAGAGACAGACAGGTCACTGAAAGGCTGTCCACCCTGATGGAGAGAGACAGACAGGTCACTGAAAGGCTGTCCACCCTGATGGAGAGAGACAGACAGGTCACTGAAAGGCTGTCCACCCTGATGGAGAGAGACAGACAGGTCACTGAAAGGCTGTCCACCATGAGGGACAGAGACAGAAAGGTCACTGAAAGGCTGTCCACCCTGATGGAGAGAGACAGACAGGTCACTGAAAGGCTGTCCACCCTGATGGAGAGAGACAGACAGGTCACTGAAAGGCTGTTCACCCGGAGGGACAGAGACAGACAGGTCACTGAAAGGCTGTCCACCCTGATAGAGAGACAGACAGGTCACTGAAAGGCTGTCCACCCTGAGGGAGATAGGCAGACAGGTCACTGAAAGGCTGTCCACCCTGAGGGAGAGAGACTGACAGGTCACTGAAAGGCTGTCCACCCTGAGGGAGAGAGACAGACAGGTCACTGAAAGGCTGTCCACCCTGATGGAGAGAGACAGACAGGTCACTGAGAGGCTGTCCACCCTGATGGAGAGAGACAGACAGGTCACTGAAAGGCTGTCCACCCTGATAGAGAGAGACAGACAGGTCACTGAAAGGCTGTTCACCCTGATGGAGAGAGACAGACAGGTCACTGAAAGGCTGTCCACCCTGATAGAGAGACAGACAGGAGGTCACTGAAAGGCTGTCCACCCTGATGGAGAGAGACAGACAGGTCACTGAAAGGCTGTCCACCCTGATGGAGAGAGACAGGAGGTCACTGAAAGGCTGTCCACCCGTGAGGGGAGAGGACAGACAGGTCACTGAAAGGCTGTCCACCCTGAGGGAGAGAGACAGACAGGTCACTGAAAGGCTGTCCACCCTGATGGAGAGAGAGACAGACAGGTCACTGAAAGGCTGTGAGGGGAGGGAGACAGACAGACAGGTCACTGAAAGGCTGTCCACCCGGAGGGAGAGAGACAGACAGGTCACTGAGAGGCTGTCCACCCTGAGGGAGAGAGACAGGAGGTCACTGAAAGGCTGTCCACCCTGATGGAGAGAGACAGACAGGTCACTGAAAGGCTGTCCACCCTGATGGAGAGAGACAGACAGGTCACTGAAAGGCTGTCCACCCTGAGGGAGAGAGACAGACAGGTCACTGAAAGGCTGTCCACCCTGATGAGAGTGACAGACAGGAGGTCACTGAAAGGCTGTCCACCCTGATGGGGGAGAGACAGACAGGTCACTGAAAGGCTGTCCACCCTGATGGAGAGAGACAGACAGACAGGTCACTGAAAGGCTGTCCACCCGGAGGGAGGGGAGACAGACAGGTCACTGAAAGGCTGTCCACCCTGAGAGGGAGACAGACAGGTCACTGAAAGGCTGTCCACCCTGAGGGAGAGAGACAGACAGGTCACTGAAAGGCTGTGACCCTGAGGGAGAGAGACAGACAGGTCACTGAAAGGCTGTCCACCCTGATGGAGAGAGACAGACAGGTCACTGAAAGGCTGTCCACCCTGAGGGAGAGAGACAGACAGGTCACTGAAAGGCTGTCCACCCTGATGGGAGAGACAGACAGGTCACTGTGGCTGTCCACCCTGATGGAGAGAGACAGGAGGTCACTGAAAGGCTGTCCACCCTGATGGAGAGACAGACAGGTCACTGAAAGGCTCTCCACCCTGATGGGAGAGACAGACAGGTCACTGAATGGCTCTGTCCACCCTGATGGAGAGAGACAGACAGGTCACTGAATGGCTGTCCACCCTGATGGAGAGAGACAGACAGGTCACTGAATGGCTCCTGTGAGGGAGAGAGACAGACAGGTCACTGAAAGGCTGTCCACCCTGATGGAGAGTGACAGACAGGTCACTGGGCTGTCCACCCTGATGGAGAGAGACAGACAGGACTTCTCTATGGCTCTGTGAGGGGAGAGGAGAGTCAAGGTCACTATGGCTCCCTGATGGAGAGGAGAGTCAGACTTCACTATGGCTCTGTCCACCCTGATGGAGAGAGACAGACAGGTCACTGAATGGCTCTGATGGAGGGAGAGGAGACAGGTCACTGAATGGCTCTGTGATGGGGGAGAGGAGAGTCAACATAATCTATGGCTCTGGGGTGAGGGGAGTTAATTCAGCAACTGATTTAACTGAAATGGATCATACTTCAGAGGGATATTTGACCAGTCAAAGGACTGTGTCTCTGTGAGGAGAGGAGAGTCAACTTCTCTATGGCTCTGTTTAGTGAGGTTCTTGATGGTTAGCCCTCCTGCCGATGAGTCAACTCTCTATGGATCTGTGATGGGAGAGGGAAGTCACATGTTTCTGTGGCTCTGTGAGCCCCCGAGGGTCAATTTCTGGCTATGGCTCTGTCCTGGGGAGACCGACATCAACATCCTGGGGCTCTGTGAGGGCGGAGCTGCATCCATATCCATGGATCTGTGACCCTGAAGGAGTAGCCCTCAAAGAGTCAACTTCTCTATGGCTCTGTGAGGGGAGAGGAGAGTCAACTTCTCTATGGCTCTGAGAGTGGAGAGGGTTAGCCCTCAAACTGCTGACCCGTCAACTTCTCTATGGCTCTGTGAGGGGAGAGGAGAGTCAATTTCTCTATGGCTCTGTGAGGGGAGAGGAGAGTCAATTTCTCTATGGCTCTGTGAGGGGAGAGGAGAGTCAATTTCTCTATGGCTCTGTGAGGGGAGAGGAGAGTCAACTTCTCTATGGCTCTGTGAGGGGAGAGGAGAGTCAACTTCTCTATGGCTCTGTGAGGGGAGAGGAGAGTCAACTTCTCTATGGCTCTGAGAGGGGAGAGGATTAGCCCTCAAACTGCTGACCCGTCAACTTCTCTATGGCTCTGTGAGGGGAGAGGAGAGTCAACTTCTCTATGGCTCTGTGAGGGGAGAGGAGAGTCAACTTCTCTATGGCTCTGTGAGGGGAGAGGAGAGTCAACTTCTCTATGGCTCTGAGAGGGGAGAGGAGAGTCAACTTATCTATGACTCTGTGAGGGGAGAGGAGAGTCAACTTCTCTATGGCTCTGAGAGAGGAGAGGGTTTCCCTCAAACTGCTGAGAGGAGAGTCAACTTCTCTATGGCTCTGTGAGGGAGAGGGAGTCAACTTCTCTATGGCTCTGTATGGCTCTGTGAGGGAGAGGAGAGTCAACTTCTCTATGGCTCTGTGAGGGGAGAGGAGAGTCAACTTCTCTATGGCTCTGTGAGGGGAGAGGAGAGTCAACTTCTCTATGGCTCTGTGAGGGGAGAGGAGAGTCAACTTCTCTATGGCTCTGTGAGGGAGAGGAGAGTCAACTTCTCTTTGGCTCTGTGAGAGAACAGAAGAGTCAACTTCTCTATGGCTCTGTGATGGGAGAGGAGAGTCAATTTCTCTATGGCTCTGAGGGGAGAGGAGAGTCAATTTCTCTATGGCTCTGTGAGGGAGAGGAGAGTCAATTTCTCTATGGCTCTGTGAGGGGAGAGGAGAGTCAACATCTCTATGGCTCTGAGAGGGGAGAGGAGCCCTCAAACTGTCAACTTCTCTATGGCTCTGTGAGGGGAGAGGAGAGTCAACATCTCTATGGCTCTGAGAGGGGAGAGGGTTTCCCTCAAACTGCTGAGGGGAGAGTCAACATCTCTATGGCTCTGTGAGGGGAGAGGAGAGTCAACTTCTCTATGGCTCTGTGAGAGAACAGAAAAGTCAACTTCTCTATGGCTCTGTGAGAGAAGAGGGGAGTCAACTTCTCTATGGCTCTGTGAGGGGAGAGGAGAGTCAACATCTCTATGGCTCTGAGAGGGGAGGGTTAGCCCTCAAACTGCTGAACATCTCTATGGCTCTGTGATGGGAGAGGAGAGTCAACATCTCTATGGCTCTGTGAGGGGAGAGTCAATTTCTCTATGGCTCTGTGAGGGGAGAGTCAACATCTCTGTGGCTCTGTGAGGGGAGAGGAGAGTCAACTTCTCTATGGCTCTGTGAGAGAACAGGAGAGTCAATTTCTCTATGGCTCTGTGAGGGGAGAGGAGAGTCAACTTCTCTATGGCTCTGTGAGGGGAGGGAGAGTCAATTTCTCTATGGCTCTGTGAGGGAGAGTCAACTTCTCTATGGCTCTGTGAGGGGAGAGGAGAGTCAACATCTCTATGGCTCTGTGAGGGGAGAGTCAATTTCTCTATGGCTCTGTGAGGGGAGAGTCAACATCTCTATGGCTCTGTGAGGGGAGAGGAGAGTCAACATCTCTATGGCTCTGTGAGGGGAGAGTCAATTTCTCTATGGCTCTGTGAGGGGAGAGTCAACATCTCTGTGGCTCTGTGAGGGGAGAGGAGAGTCAACTTCTCTATGGCTCTGTGAGGGGAGAGGAGAGTCAACTTCTCTATGGCTCTGAGAGGGGAGAGGGTTGGCCCTCAAACTGCTGACCCGTCAACTTCTCTATGGCTCTGTGAGGGGAGAGGAGAGTCAACATCTCTGTGGCTCTGTGAGGGGAGAGTCAACTTCTCTATGGCTCTGTGAATTTCTCAATGGATCTGTGAGAGGAGAGGGTTAGGGTTAACGAGAGGAAGAGAGTTAGAAAAGGAGAGGACAAGGGCTCTGACTTGCCGAGTTAAATAAAGGTTAAAACATATAAAAAGGGGTAGGGTGGCTCTGATACTCTCCTTCAGTGCCAAAACACTGTCTGAGCATATCTGACTAGTCTTAGACTAATTATCCCCTCGTTGAAAAAATATTCTAACGTTTCTGCCATACTGATAGGTGACAGGTGGGACATCATTTAAACACAGTAATACCACCGACAGATGACTCTACTCACACTTTGGCCTCCTCCTTGGTTGAGTATGTGGCATTCACCACAGCTGTTTCTGTGTCCGTGGTAACTGTGGATGGAGAATGAGAGAGAAAGGGTTAGGGTTAGAAACACCACAGCTGTTTCTGTGTCCATGGTAACTGTGGATGGAGAATGAGAGCGAGAGAGAGAGAGAGAAAGGGTTAGGGTTAGAAACACCACAGCTGTTTCTGTGTCCGTGGTAACTGTGGATGGAGAATGAGAGAGAAAGGGTTAGGGTTAGAAACACCACAGCTGTTTCTGTGTCCGTGGTAACTGTGGATGGAGAATGAGAGAGAAAGGGTTAGGGTTAGAAACACCACAGCTGTTTCTGTGTCCGTGGTAACTGTGGATGGAGAATGAGAGAGAAAGGGTTAGGGTTAGAAACACCACAGCTGTTTCTGTGTCCATGGTAACTGTGGATGGAGAATGAGAGAGGGAGAGAAAGGGTTCAGTTAGAAACACCACAGCTGTTTCTGTGTCCGTGGTAACTGTGGATGGAGAATGAGAGAGAAAGGGTTAGGGTTAGAAACACCACAGCTGTTTCTGTGTCCATGGTAACTGTGGATGGAGAATGAGAGAGGGAGAGGGGTTCAGTCATTTCTCTGCTGTAGTGTAGGGGAGATATAGAGAACCGCTACTGTAGGGGGATATAGAGGACCACTACTGTAGGAGGATATAGAGGACCACTACTGTAGGGGGATATAGAGGACCACTACTGTAGGGGGATATAGAGGACCACTACTGTAGGGAGATATAGAGGACCACCACTGTAGGGGGATATAGAGGACCACTACTGTAGGGGGATATAGAGGACCACTACTGTAGGGAGATATAGAGGCCCACTACTGTAGGGGGATATAGAGGACCACCACTGTAGGGGGATATAGAGGACCACTACTGTAGGGAGATATAGAGGACCACTACTGTAGGGGATATAGAGGACCACCACTGTAGGGGGATATAGAGGACCACTACTGTAGGGGGATATAGAGGCCCACTACTGTAGGGGGATATAGAGGCCCACTACTGTAGGACCACTACTGTAGGGGGATATAGAGGACCACTACTGTAGGGGGATATAGAGGACCACTACTGTAGGGGGATATAGAGGACCACTACTGTTAGGGGGGGATATAGAGGACCACTACTGTAGGACCACTACTGTAGGGGGATATAGAGGACCACTACTGTAGGGGGATATAGAGGACCACTACTGTAGGGGGATATAGAGGACCACTACTGTAGGGGGATATAGAGGACCACTACTGTAGGGGGATATAGAGGACCACTACTGTAGGGGGATATAGAGGACCACTACTGTAGGGGGATATAGAGGACCACTACTGTAGGGGGAGGCCCATACTGTAGGACCACTACTGTAGGGGGATATAGAGGACCACTACTGTAGGGGGGATATAGAGGACCACTACTGTAGGGGGATATAGAGGACCACTACTGTAGGGGGATATAGAGGACCACTACTGTAGGGGGATATAGAGGACCACTACTGTAGGGGGATATAGAGGACCACTACTGTAGGGGGATATAGAGGACCACTACTGTAGGGGATATAGAGGACCACTACTGTTAGGGGATATAGAGGACCACTACTCCTTAGTCCATATAGAGGACCACTACTGTCCAGGGGGGATATAGAGGACCACTGCCTCCTCCATTCCATTATTAAGCCCTGCCTCCTCCATTCCATTATTAAGCCCTACCTCCTCCAGTCCATCCCCTTTAAGCCCTGCCTCCTCCAGTCCATTATTAAGCCCTGCCTCCTCCATTCCATTATTAAGCCCTGCCTCCTCCAGTCCATCCCCTTTAAGCCCTGCCTCCTCCAGTCCATTATTAAGCCCTGCCTCCTCCATTCCATTATTAAGCCCTGCCTCCTCCAGTCCATCCCCTTTAAGCCCTGCCTTAATAAAACACTTTAAAGGAACCAGAGTAAAACATTCTCAGAACCTTCCAGCAACCTAAAAATAAATGTTCTTAGAACAGCTATATTTTCTCAGAACGTTAAAAAAAACATTTCCCTCTCACACTGCTCATTGTGGGATGCAGAACGGAATTAATCTGCTCTGCTCGAGGTCACAGAACACAGGATGCATCCCAAATGGCACCGCATTCCGTACATAGTGCACTACTTTACATACTAAACCTATGGGCCCTGCTCAAAAATAGTGCACTATATAGAGAATAACATTTGGGACGCAGACCCAGCTGCATACTGAGACCGTGTGATGAGAGAAACGATTCCTGTTTATGTCACTATCTCAGATGGTTAGTGGTGGGAAGAGAGCAATTGAGAATTCATGTGTCCCAAATGGCAACCAGGGTTGGTCCTGGTCAGCAGCATACCACCCTGCATACCACCCTTCATACCACCCTGCATACCACCCTTCATACCACCCTGCATACAACCCTTCATACCACCCTGCATTCCACGCTTCATACCACCCTTCATACCACCCTGCATTCCACCCTTCATACCACCCTTCATACCACCCTGCATACCACCCTGCATACCACCCTGCATACCACTGCTGGCTTGCTTCTGAAGCTAAGCAGGGTTGGTCCTGGTCAGTAACATACCACCCTGCATACCACTGCTGGCTTGCTACTGAAGCTAAGCAGGGTTGGTCCTGGTCAGTAACATACCACCCTGCATACCACTGCTGGCTTGCTACTGAAGCTAAGCAGGGTTGGTCCTGGTCAGTAACATACCACCCTGCATACCACTGCTGGCTTGGCTCTGAAGCTAGCAGGGTTGGTCCTGGTTAACAACATACCACCCTGCATACCACTGCTGGCTTGGCTCTGAAGCTAAGCAGGGTTGGTCCTGGTCAGCAACATACCACCCTGCATACCACTGCTGGCTTGCTCTGAAGCTAAGCAGGGTTGGTCCTGGTCAGCAACATACCACCCTGCATACCACTGCTGGCTTGCTTCTGAAGCTAAGCAGGGTTGGTCCTGGTCAGCAACATACCACCCTGCATACCACTGCTGGCTTGCTTCTGAAGCTAAGCAGGGTTGGTCCTGGTCAGCAACATACCACCCTGCATACCACTGCTGGCTTGCTACTGAAGCTAAGCAGGGTTGGTCCTGGTCAGCAACATACCACCCTGCATACCACTGCTGGCTTGGCTCTGAAGCTAAGCAGGGTTGGTCCTGGTCAGCAACATACCACCCTGCATACCACTGCTGGCTTGGCTCTGAAGCTAAGCAGGGTTGGTCCTGGTCAGCAACATACCACCCTGCATACCACTGCTGGCTTGCTTCTGAAGCTAAGCAGGGTTGGTCCTGGTCAGCAACATACCACCCTGCATACCATACCACTAAGCAGGGCTGGCTTGCTTCTGCATAAGCTAAGCAGGGTTGGTCCTGGTCAGCAACATACCACCCTGCATACCACTGCTGGCTTGGCTCTGAAGCTAAGCAGGGTTGGTCCTGGTCAGCAACATACCACCCTGCATACCACTGCTGGCTTGGCTCTGAAGCTAAGCAGGGTTGGTCCTGGTCAGCAACATACCACCCTGCATACCACTGCTGGCTTGGCTCTGAAGCTAAGCAGGGTTGGTCCTGGTCAGCAACATACCACCCTGCCTGAAGCTAAGCAGGGTTGGTCCTGTCAGCAACATAGCAACCCTTCATACCACCCTGCATACCACTGCAAGCTCTGAAGCTAGCAGGGTTGGTCCTGGTCAGCAACATACCACCCTGCATACCACTGCTGGCCTGAAGCTAAGCAGGGTTGGTCTGGTCAGCAACATACCACCCTGCATACCACTGCTGGCTTGCTTCATAGGGTTGGTCCTGGTCCACCCTGCATACCACTGCTGGCTTGCTACTGAAGCACAGGGTTGGTCCTGGTCAGCAACATACCACCCTGCATACCACTGCTGGCTTGCTTCTGAAGCTAAGCAGGGTTGGTCCTGGTCAGCAACATACCACCCTGCATACCACTGCTGGCTTGCTACTGAAGCTAAGCAGGGTTGGTCCTGGTCAGTAACATACCACCCTGCATACCACTGCTGGCTTGCTACTGAAGCTAAGCAGGGTTGGTCCTGGTCAGCAACATACCACCCTGCATACCACTGCTGGCTTGCTACTGAAGCTAAGCAGGGTTGGTCCTGGTCAGCAACATACCACCCTGCATACCACTGCTGGCTTGGCTCTGAAGCTAAGCAGGGTTGGTCCTGGTCAGCAACATACCACCCTGCATACCACTGCTGGCTTGCTTCTGAAGCTAAGCAGGGTTGGTCCTGGTCAGCAACATACCACCCTGCATACCACTGCTGGCTTGGCTCTGAAGCTAGCAGGGTTGGTCCTGGTCAGCAACATACCACCCTGCATACCACTGCTGGCTTGCTCCTGAAGCTAAGCAGGGTTGGTCCTGGTCAGCAACATACCACCCTGCATACCACTGCTGGCTTGCTTCTGAAGCTAAGCAGGGTTGGTCCTGGTCAGCAACATACCACCCTGCATACCACTGCTGGCTTGCTACTGAAGCTAAGCAGGGTTGGTCCTGGTCAGCAACATACCACCCTGCATACCACTGCTGGCTTGGCTCTGAAGCTAAGTAGGGTTGGTCCTGGTCAGCAACATACCACCCTGCATACCACTGCTGGCTTGGCTCTGAAGCTAAGCAGGGTTGGTCCTGGTCAGCAACATACCACCCTGCATACCACTGCTGGCTTGCTTCTGAAGCTAAGCAGGGTTGGTCCTGGGCAACATACCACCCTGCATACCACTGCTGGCTTGCTTCTCTAAGCAGGGTTGGTCCTGGTCAGCAACATACCACCCTGCATACCACTGCTGGCTTGCTTCTGAAGCTAAGCAGGGTTGGTCGGTCAGCAACATACCACCCTGCATACCACTGCTGGCTTAAGCAGGGCTCAGCAACTGCAAGCTAAGCAGGGTTGGTCCTGGTCAGCAACATACCACCCTGCATACCACTGCTGGCTTGGCTCTGAAGCTAAGAAGGGTTGGTCCTGGTCAGCAACATACCACCCTGCATACCACTGCTGGCTTGCTCTGAAGCTAAGCAGGGTTGGTCCTGGTCAGCAACATACCACCCTGCATACCACTGCTGGCTTGGCTCTGAAGCTAAGCAGGGTTGGTCCTGGTCAGCAACATACCACCCTGCATACCACTGCTGGCTTGGCTCTGAAGCTAAGCAGGGTTGGTCCTGGTCAGCAACATACCACCCTGCATACCACTGCTGGCTTGCTTCTGAAGCTAAGCAGGGTTGGTCCTGGTCAGCAACATACCACCCTGCATACCACTGCTGGCTTGCTACCACCCTGAAGCTAAGCAGGGTTGGTCCTGGTCAGCAACATACCACCCTGCATACCACTGCTGGCTTGCTACTGAAGCTAAGCAGGGTTGGTCCTGGTCAGCAACATACCACCCTGCATACCACTGCTGGCTTGCTACTGAAGCTAAGCAGGGTTGGTCCTGGTCAGCAACATACCACCCTGCATACCACTGCTGGCTTGGCTCTGAAGCTAAGCAGGGTTGGTCCTGGTCAGCAACATACCACCCTGCATACCACTGCTGGCTTGGCTCTGAAGCTAAGCAGGGTTGGTCCTGGTCAGCAACATACCACCCTGCATACCACTGCTGGCTTGCTTCTGAAGCTAAGCAGGGTTGGTCCTGGTCAGCAACATACCACCCTGCATACCACTGCTGGCTTGCTTCTGAAGCTAAGCAGGGTTGGTCCTGGTCAGCAACATACCACCCTGCATACCACTGCTGGCTTGGCTCTGAAGCTAAGCAGGGTTGGTCCTGGTCAACAACATACCACCCTGCATACCACTGCTGGCTTGGCTCTGAAGCTAAGCAGGGTTGGTCCTGGTCAGCAGCATACCACCCTGCATACCACTGCTGGCTTGCTACTGAAGCTAAGCAGGGTTGGTCCTGGTCAGCAACATACCACCCTGCATACCACTGCTGGCTTGCTTCTGAAGCTAAGCAGGGTTGGTCCTGGTCAGCAACATACCACCCTGCATACCACTGCTGGCTTGCTTCTGAAGCTAAGCAGGGTTGGTCCTGGTCAGCAACATACCACCCTGCATACCACTGCTGGCTTGCTACTGAAGCTAAGCAGGGTTGGTCCTGGTCAGCAACATACCACCCTGCATACCACTGCTGGCTTGCTCTGAAGCTAAGCAGGGTTGGTCCTGGTCAGCAACATACCACCCTGCATACCACTGCTGGCTTGGCTCTGAAGCTAAGCAGGGTTGGTCCTGGTCAGCAACATACCACCCTGCATACCACTGCTGGCTTGCTCTGAAGCTAAGCAGGGTTGGTCCTGGTCAGCAACATACCACCCTGCATACCACTGCTGGCTTGCTGCATACCACTGCTGGCTTCTGAAGCTAAGCAGGGTTGGTCCTGGTCAGCAACATACCACCCTGCATACCACTGCTGGCTTGCTTCTGAAGCTAAGCAGGGTTGGTCCTGGTCAGCAACATACCACCCTGCATACCACTGCTGGCTTGGCTCTGAAGCTAAGCAGGGTTGGTCCTGGTCAGCAACATACCACCCTGCATACCACTGCTGGCTTGCTTCTGAAGCTAAGCAGGGTTGGTCCTGGTCAGCAACATACCACCCTGCATACCACTGCTGGCTTGGCTCTGAAGCTAAGCAGGGTTGGTCCTGGTCAGCAACATACCACCCTGCATACCACTGCTGGCTTGGCTCTGAAGCTAGCAGGGTTGGTCCTGGTCAGCAACATACCACCCTGCATACCACTGCTGGCTTGCTACTGAAGCTAAGCAGGGTTGGTCCTGGTCAGCAACATACCACCCTGCATACCACTGCTGGCTTGCTTCTGAAGCTAAGCAGGGTTGGTCCTGGTCAGCAACATACCACCCTGCATACCACTGCTGGCTTGCTTCTGAAGCTAAGCAGGGTTGGTCCTGGTCAGCAACATACCACCCTGCATACCACTGCTGGCTTGGCTCTGAAGCTAGCAGGGTTGGTCCTGGTCAGCAACATACCACCCTGCATACCACTGCTGGCTTGCTTCTGAAGCTAAGCAGGGTTGGTCCTGGTCAGCAACATACCACCCTGCATACCACTGCTGGCTTGGCTCTGAAGCTAGCAGGGTTGGTCCTGGTCACCAACATACCACCCTGCATACCACTGCTGGCTTGGCTCTGAAGCTAAGCAGGGTTGGTCCTGGTCAGCAACATACCACCCTGCATACCACTGCTGGCTTGCTACTGAAGCTAAGCAGGGTTGGTCCTGGTCAGTAACATACCACCCTGCATACCACTGCTGGCTTGCTACTGAAGCTAAGCAGGGTTGGTCCTGGTCAGTAACATACCACCCTGCATACCACTGCTGGCTTGCTACTGAAGCTAAGCAGGGTTGGTCCTGGTCAGCAACATACCACCCTGCATACCACTGCTGGCTTGCTACTGAAGCTAAGCAGGGTTGGTCCTGGTCAGCAACATACCACCCTGCATACCACTGCTGGCTTGCTTCTGAAGCTAAGCAGGGTTGGTCCTGGTCAGCAACATACCACCCTGCATACCACTGCTGGCTTGCTACCACTGCTGGCTTGGCTGAAGCTAAGCAGGGTTGGTCCTGGTCACCAACATACCACCCTGCATACCACTGCTGGCTTGCTCTGAAGCTAAGCAGGGTTGGTCCTGGTCAGCAACATACCACCCTGCATACCACTGCTGGCTTGCTTCTGAAGCTAAGCAGGGTTGGTCCTGGTCAGCAACATACCACCCTGCATACCACTGCTGGCTTGCTTCTGAAGCTAAGCAGGGTTGGTCCTGGTCAGCAACATACCACCCTGCATACCACTGCTGGCTTGGCTCTGAAGCTAGCAGGGTTGGTCCTGGTCACCAACATACCACCCTGCATACCACTGCTGGCTTGGCTCTGAAGCTAAGCAGGGTTGGTCCTGGTCAGCAACATACCACCCTGCATACCACTGCTGGCTTGCTACTGAATTTAAGCAGGGTTGGTCCTGGTCAGTAACATACCACCCTGCATACCACTGCTGGCTTGCTACTGAAGCTAAGCAGGGTTGGTCCTGGTCAGTAACATACCACCCTGCATACCACTGCTGGCTTGCTACTGAAGCTAAGCAGGGTTGGTCCTGGTCAGCAACATACCACCCTGCATACCACTGCTGGCTTGCTTCTGAAGCTAAGCAGGGTTGGTCCTGGTCAGCAACATACCACCCTGCATACCACTGCTGGCTTGCTTCTGAAGCTAAGCAGGGTTGGTCCTGGTCAGCAACATACCACCCTGCATACCACTGCTGGCTTGCTTCTGAAGCTAAGCAGGGTTGGTCCTGGTCAGCAACATACCACCCTGCATACCACTGCTGGCTTGCTGAAGCTCTGAAGCTAAGCAGGGTTGGTCCTGGTCAGCAACATACCACCCTGCATACCACTGCTGGCTTGCTTCTGAAGCTAAGCAGGGTTGGTCCTGGTCAGCAACATACCACCCTGCATACCACTGCTGGCTTGGCTCTGAAGCATACCACTGCTGGCTTGGCTCTGAAGCAGCAGGGTTGGTCCTGGTCAGCAACATACCACCCTGCATACCACTGCTGGCTTGGCTCTGAAGCTAAGCAGGGTTGGTCCTGGTCAGCAACATACCACCCTGCATACCACTGCTGGCTTGCTTCTGAAGCTAAGCAGGGTTGGTCCTGGTCAGCAACATACCACCCTGCATACCACTGCTGGCTTGCTTCTGAAGCTAAGCAGGGTTGGTCCTGGTCAGCAACATACCACCCTGCATACCACTGCTGGCTTGGCTCTGAAGCTAAGCAGGGTTGGTCCTGGTCAGCAACATACCACCCTGCATACCACTGCTGGCTTGCTACTGAAGCTAAGCAGGGTTGGTCCTGGTCAGCAACATACCACCCTGCATACCACTGCTGGCTTGCTACTGAAGCTAAGCAGGGTTGGTCCTGGTCAGCAACATACCACCCTGCATACCACTGCTGGCTTGCTTCTGAAGCTAAGCAGGGTTGGTCCTGGTCAGCAACATACCACCCTGCATACCACTGCTGGCTTGGCTCTGAAGCTAGCAGGGTTGGTCCTGGTCAGCAACATACCACCCTGCATACCACTGCTGGCTTGCTACTGAAGCTAAGCAGGGTTGGTCCTGGTCAGTAACATACCACCCTGCATACCACTGCTGGCTTGCTACTGAAGGTAAGCAGGGTTGGTCCTGGTCAGCAACATACCACCCTGCATACCACTGCTGGCTTGCTACTGAAGCTAAGCAGGGTTGGTCCTGGTCAGCAACATACCACCCTGCATACCACTGCTGGCTTGCTTCTGAAGCTAAGCAGGGTTGGTCCTGGTCAGCAACATACCACCCTGCATACCACTGCTGGCTTGCTTCTGAAGCTAAGCAGGGTTGGTCCTGGTCAGCAACATACCACCCTGCATACCACTGCTGGCTTGCTTCTGAAGCTAAGCAGGGTTGGTCCAGGTCAGCAACATACCACCCTGCATACTACTGCTGGCTTGGCTCTGAAGCTAGCAGGGTTGGTCCTGGTCAGCAACATACCACCCTGCATACCACTGCTGGCTTGGCTCTGAAGCTAAGCAGGGTTGGTCCTGGTCAGCAACATACCACCCTGCATACCACTGCTGGCTTGCTACTGAAGCTAAGCAGGGTTGGTCCTGGTCAGCAACATACCACCCTGCATACCACTGCTGGCTTGCTACTGAAGCTAAGCAGGGTTGGTCCTGGTCAGCAACATACCACCCTGCATACCACTGCTGGCTTGGCTCTGAAGCTAAGCAGGGTTGGTCCTGGTCAGCAACATACCACCCTGCATACCACTGCTGGCTTGCTACTGAAGCTAAGCAGGGTTGGTCCTGGTCAGCAAAATACCACCCTGCATACCACTGCTGGCTTGCTACTGAAGCTAAGCAGGGTTGGTCCTGGTCAGTCCCTGGATGGGAGACCAGATGCTGCTGGAAGTGGTGTTGGAGGGCCAGTAGGAGGCACCCTTTCCTCTGGTCTAAAGAAAATATCCCAACGCCCCAGACACTGCCCTGTGTAGGGTGCCGTCTTTCGGATGGGGCGTTAAATGGGTGTCCTGACTCTCTGTAGTCACTAAAGATCCCATGGCACTTATCGTAATAGTAGGGGTGTTAACAGGAACACGGTGTAGTGGTATTTGATTAGGATCACCATTAGCTGTTGTGAAAGCCGCAGCTACTCTTCCTGGGGTCCACACAAAACATGAAACATAATACAGAACATTAATGGACAAGAACAGCTCAAGGACAGAACTACATACATTTAAAACATCAAACGTAGCCTACATATCAATACGTACACACAAACTATCTAGGTCAAATGGGGGAGAGGCGTTGTGCCATGAGGTGTTACTTTATTTGCTTCTTTAAACCAGGTTTGCTGTTTATTTGAGCAATCTGAGATTGAAGGGAATTCCATGTACTCATGGCTCTATATAATACTGTACGCTTTCTTGAATTTGTTCTGGATTTTGAGACTATGAAAAGACCCCTGGTGGCCTGTCTGCTAGGATAAGTGTGTGTGTCAGAGCTGTATGTAAGTTGACCCTGCAAACTATTTGTAATTTTAAACACATTAATGTTTCTTGTAAAAAGAAGTGATGCAGTCATTCTCCTCAACTCTTAGCCAAGAGAGAATGTCATGCATAGTATTTATATCAGCCCTCTGATTACAATGAAGAGCAAGACGTGCCGCTCTGCCCTGGACCAGCTGCAACTTAACTAGGTCTTTCATTGCAGCACTTGACAACATGGCTGGACAATAATCAAGATAAGACCAAACTAGAGCCTGCAGGACTTGCTTTGTGGAGTGTGGTGTCAAAAAAACAGAGCATCTCTTTATTACGGACAGACCTCTCCCCATCTTTACAACCATTGAATCTATATGTTTTGACCATGACAGTTTACATTCTAAGGTAACATCATGTAATTGAGTCTCCTCAACTTGTTCAACAGCCACACCATTCATTACCAGATTCAGCTGAGGTCTAGAACTTAAGCAATGATTTGTTCCAAAGACAATGCTCTCAGTTTTAGAGATGTTCAGGACCAGTTTATTACTGGCTACCCATCCAAAACAGACTGCAATTCTTTGTTAAGGGTTTCAGTGACTTCATTAGCTGTGGTTGCTGATGTGTATATGGTTTAATCAGCATACATTGACACACATGCATGCTAAAAACAGAAAAAGTATAGGACCTAGAGAGCTGCCCTGTGGTACACCCTACATGTTTGACATTAGAGAAGTTTCCATTAATGAAAACTCTGTTCTATTAGATAGATAACTCTGAATCCACGATATGGCAGAGGTTCAAATGTGATAAAACATGTGTTTTTTCAACAACAGGTTATGGTCAATAATATCAAAGGCTGCACTGAAATCTAAAGTACAGCTCCCACAATCTTATTATCAATTTATTTCAACCAATCATCCGTCATTTGTGTCAGTGCAGGTAGTAGTAGTAAATTTAACATTTTAGTAATTTTGCAGACTAACAGGATCAATTAGGGTTACGTGCCTTGCTCAAAGACACAACAGATTTTTCACATAGTCGGCTCAGGGATTCGAACCAGCAACCTTTTGGTTACTGGCCCAACGCACTTAAATGCTATGCTAGACTATCTACGACTACCTGGTAGAGGTGGTGGTAGAGGTAGAGATGGTGGTGGTGGAGGTAGTGGTGGAGTTAGTGATGGTGGAGATGGAGGTAGCGGTAGTGGTGGAGTTAGTGGTGGTGGTGGTGGAGGTAGAGGTGGAGGTAGTGGTGGTGGTGGTGGAGGTAGTGGTGAAGGTAGTGGTGGTGGTAGTGGTGGAGTTAGTGGTGGTGGAGTTGGAGGTAGTGGTGGAGTTAGTGGTGGTGGTGGTGGAGGTAGTGGTGGAGGTGGAGGTAGTGGTGGAGTTAGTGGTGAAGGTAGTGGTGGTGGAGATGGAGGTAGTGGTGGAGGTAGCGGTAGTGGTGGTGGTGGAGGTAGTGGTGGAGGTAGTGGTGAAGGTAGTAGTAGTGGAGGTAGTGGTGAAGGTAGTGGAGGTAGTGGTGAAGGTAGTGGTGGTGGTGGAGGTAGTGGTGGAGGTAGTGGTGGAGGTAGTGGTGAAGGTAGTGGTGGTGGTGAAGGTAGTGGTGAAGGTAGTGGTGGTGGTGGAGAAGAGCGTCTGCCAAATGACTTAAATGTAAAATGTAAATGTAGTGGTGGAGTTAGTGGTGGTGGAGTTGGAGGTAGTGGTGGAGTTAGTGGTGGTGGAGATGGAGGTAGTGGTGGAGGTAGCGGTAGTGATGGTGGTGGTGGAGGTAGTGGTGCTGGAGGTAGTGGTGGAGGTAGTGGTAGTGGTAGTGGTGGTGGTGGAGGTAGTGATGAAGTTAGTGGTGGTGGAGATGGAGGTAGTGCTGGTGGAGGTAGTGGTGCTGGTGGTGGAGGTAGTGGTGGAGGTAGTTGGTGGTGGTGCTGGAGATAGTGGTGGAGGTGGTGGTGGTGGAGGTAGTGATGGAGGTAGTGATGGGGGTAGTGATGGGGGTAGTGGTGGAGTTAGTGGTGGAGTTAGTGGTGGAGTTAGTGGTGGAGTTAGTGGTGGAGTTAGTGGTGGAGGTTGTGGTAGAGGTAGAGGTGGTTGTGGAGGTAGTGATGGAGATAGTGGTGGAGATATTGGTAGTGATGGTGGAGGTAGTGGTGAAGGTGGAGGTAGTGGTGGTGGAGGTAGTGGTAGTGGTAAAGTGAGTTGTGGTGGTGCTGGAGGTAGTGGTGGCGGTAGAGGTAGAGGTAGTGGTGGTGGTGCTGGAGGTAGTGGTGGTGGTGCTGGAGATAGTGGTGGAGGTGGAGGTAGTGGTGGTGGTGGTGGAGGTAGTGATGGAGGTAGTGGTGGAGGTAGTGCTGGAGGTAATGGTAGAGGTAGTGGTGGTTGTGGAGGTAGTGATGGAGGTAGTGGTGGAGATAGTGGTGGAGCGAGCGGTTGGAGCGAGCGGTCGCATCTACACTTCGGTCCGCAGGTAGTATAACTTTTCATTACATTTCATTATAGTACAACGGTTTGATTTGTCTAATCTTAGCAATTTCTTCTTAGCTAGCTACATAGCCGTCTTTGTATCAAAGATAATTGCGTAATTATCGTATTTCGTCGTCCTAACGTAGTCTACACTGCTTTCTGCCCAGCAGCTAGCTAACGTCCACTAGCACAGCAGCTAGCTAACGTCCACTAGCACTGTAGAAACTATTACACTCAACGACTCGATTAGTGTAGTGTTAGCTAGCTACATAGTTGTCTTTGCTGTCTTCGTATCCAAGGTAATTGTGTAGTTTAGAGTGTGTAGACTTAGAGTGATTATCTTAATTTACCGAGGTTAGCTAGCCAGCTATTTGTCGTCCTTAACGTAGGAGTCACTGCTAGCTAGCTAGCCAACAGCTAGCCAATGTCTTCCGAATTGAACTTCAACAACCCGGTCAACATTCCGCCTCGCTCCACAGGTAGTATCACATTTTCATTTCACTTCATTACAGTACAACGGTTTGATTTGTTTGATCGTAGCTAGCTAGCTACATAGCCGTCTTTGTATCTAAGACAATTGTGTAGTCTGGAGCGATTTTCTAGGTTAGCTAGCCAGCTATTGTCGTTCTTTTAACGTAACGTTACGTAATCAACACTGCTAGCTAGCCAGCTAGCCCCGAATAGCAGCACTGTAGAAACTATTACACTCGACGGAACGACTTGATTAGTGTAGTGTCAACAACGTAGCCACTGCCAGCTAGCCTACTCCAGCAGTACTGTATCATTTCAATCATTTTAGTCAATAAGATTCTTGCTACGTAAGCTTAACGTTCTGAACATTCGATAAGTGTAGTCCACTTGTCATTCCAATCTCCTTTGCATTAGCGTAGCCTCTTCTGTAGCCTGTCAACTATGTGTCTATCTATCCCTGTTCTCTCCTCTCTGCACAGACCATACAAACGCTCCACACCGCGTGGCCGCGGCCACCCTAATCTGGTGGTCCCAGCGCGCACGACCCACGTGGAGTTCCAGGTCTCCGGTAGCCTCTGGAACTGCCGATCTGCGGCCAACAAGGCAGAGTTCATCTCAGCCTATGCCTCCCTCCAGTCCCTCGACTTCTTGGCACTGACGGAAACATGGATCACCACAGACAACACTGCTACTCCTACTGCTCTCTCTTCGTCCGCCCACGTGTTCTCGCACACCCCGAGAGCTTCTGGTCAGCGGGGTGGTGGCACCGGGATCCTCATCTCTCCCAAGTGGTCATTCTCTCTTTCTCCCCTTACCCATCTGTCTATCGCCTCCTTTGAATTCCATGCTGTTACAGTTACCAGCCCTTTCAAGCTTAACATCCTTATCATTTATCGCCCTCCAGGTTCCCTCGGAGAGTTCATCAATGAGCTTGATGCCTTGATAAGCTCCTTTCCTGAGGACGGCTCACCTCTCACAGTCCTGGGCGACTTTAACCTCCCCACGTCTACCTTTGACTCATTCCTCTCTGCCTCCTTCTTTCCACTCCTCTCCTCTTTTGACCTCACCCTCTCACCTTCCCCCCTACTCACAAGGCAGGCAATACGCTCGACCTCATCTTTACTAGATGCTGTTCTTCCACTAACCTCATTGCAACTCCCCTCCAAGTCTCCGACCACTACCTTGTATCCTTTTCCCTCTCGCTCTCATCCAACGCTTCCCACACTGCCCCTACTCGGATGGTATCGCGCCGTCCCAACCTTCGCTCTCTCTCCCCCGCTACTCTCTCCTCTTCCATCCTATCATCTCTTCCCTCTGCTCATACCTTCTCCAACCTATCTCCTGATTCTGCCTCCTCAACCCTCCTCTCTTCCCTTTCTGCATCCTTTGACTCTCTATGTCCCCTATCCTCCAGGCCGGCTCGGTCCTCCCCTCCCGCTCCATGGCTCGACGACTCATTGCGAGCTCACAGAACAGTGCTCCGGGCAGCCGAGCGGAAATGGAGGAAAACTCGCCTCCCTGCGGACCTGGCATCCTTTCACTCCCTCCTCTCTACATTTTCCTCCTCTGTCTCTGCTGCTAAAGCCACTTTCTTCCACTCTAAATTCCAAGCATCTGCCTCTAACCCTAGGAAGCTCTTTGCCACCTTCTCCTCCCTTCTGAATCCTCCTCCCCCTCCCCCCCCTCCTCCCTCTCTGCAGATGACTTCGTCAACCATTTTGAAAAGAAGGTCGACGACATCCGATCCTCGTTTGCTAAGTCAAACGACACCGCTGGTTCTGCTCACACTGCCCTACCCTGTGCTCTGACCTCTTTCTCCCCTCTCTCTCCAGATGAAATCTCGCTTCTTGTGACGGCCGGCCGCCCAACAACCTGCCCACTTGACCCTATCCCCTCCTCTCTTCTCCAGACCATTTCCGGAGACCTTCTCCCTTACCTCACCTCGCTCATCAACTCATCCCTGACCGCTGGCTACGTCCCTTCCGTCTTCAAGAGAGCGAGAGTTGCACCCTTCTGAAAAAACCTACACTCGATCCCTCCGATGTCAACAACTACAGACCAGTATCCCTTCTTTCTTTCTCTCCAAAACTCTTGAACGTGCCGTCCTTGGCCAGCTCTCCCGCTATCTCTCTCAGAATGACCTTCTTGATCCAAATCAGTCAGGTTTCAAGACTAGTCATTCAACTGAGACTGCTCTTCTCTGTATCACGGAGGCGCTCCGCACTGCTAAAGCTAACTCTCTCTCCTCTGCTCTCATCCTTCTAGACCTATCGGCTGCCTTCGACACTGTGAACCATCAGATCCTCCTCTCCACCCTCTCCGAGTTGGGCATCTCCGGTGCGGCCCACGCTTGGATTGCGTCCTACCTGAAAGGTCGCTCCTACCAGGTGGCGTGGCGAGAATCTGTCTCCTCGCCACGTGCTCTCACCACTGGTGTCCCCCAGGGCTCTGTTCTAGGCCCTCTCCTATTCTCGCTATACACCAAGTCACTTGGCTCTGTCATAACCTCACATGGTCTCTCCTATCATTGCTATGCAGACGACACACAATTAATCTTCTCCTTTCCCCCTTCTGATGACCACGTGGCGAATCGCATCTCTGCATGTCTGGCAGACATATCAGTGTGGATGACGGATCACCACCTCAAGCTGAACCTCGGCAAGACGGAGCTGCTCTTTCTCCCGGGGAAGGACTGCCCGTTCCATGATCTCGCCATCACGGTTGACAACTCCATTGTTTCCTCCTCCCAGAGCGCTAAGAACCTTGGCGTGATCCTGGACAACACCCTGTCGTTCTCAACTAACATCAAGGCGGTGGCCCGTTCCTGTAGGTTCATGCTCTACAACATCCGCAGAGTACGCCCCTGCCTCACACAGGAAGCGGCGCAGGTCCTAATCCAGGCACTTGTCATCTCCCGTCTGGATTACTGCAACTCGCTGTTGGCTGGGCTCCCTGCCTGTGCCATTAAACCCCTACAACTCATCCAGAACGCCGCAGCCCGTCTGGTGTTCAACCTTCCCAAGTTCTCTCACGTCACCCCGCTCCTCCGCTCTCTCCACTGGCTTCCAGTTGAAGCTCGCATCCGCTACAAGACCATGGTGCTTGCCTACGGAGCTGTGAGGGGAACGGCACCGCAGTACCTCCAGGCTCTGATCAGGCCCTACACCCAAACAAGGGCACTGCGTTCATCCACCTCTGGCCTGCTCGCCTCCCTACCACTGAGGAAGTACAGTTCCCGCTCAGCCCAGTCAAAACTGTTCGCTGCTCTGGCCCCCCAATGGTGGAACAAACTCCCTCACGATGCCAGGACAGCGGAGTCAATCACCACCTTCCGGAGACACCTGAAACCCCACCTCTTCAAGGAATACCTAGGATAGGATAAAGCAATCCTTCTCACCCCCCCCTTAAATGATTTAGATGCACTATTGTAAAGTGGCTGTTCCACTGATGTCAGAAGGTGAATTCACCAATTTGTAAGTCGCTCTGGATAAGAGCGTCTGCTAAATGACTTAAATGTAATGTAAATGAGATAGTGGTAGTGGTGGAGGTAGTGGTGGAGGTAGTGGTGGAGTTAGTGGTGGTGGTGGAGGCAGTGGTGGAGGTAGCGGTAGTGGTGGAGTTTGTGGTGCTGGTGGTGGAGGTAGTTGTGCTGGTGGTGGAGGTAGTGGTGGAGGTAGAGGTAGTGGTGGTGGTGTTGGAGGTAGTTGTGGTGGTGGAGGTAGTGGTAGAGTTGGTGGGGGAGGTAGTGGTGCTGGTGGTGGAGGTAGTGGTGGAGGTAGAGGTAGTGGTAGTGACAGTGAAGGTGGAGGTAGTGGTGAAGGTGGAGGTAGTGGTGGTGGTGGTGGAGGTAGTGGTAGAGTTGGTGGGGGAGGTAGTGGTGCTGGTGGTGGAGGTAGTGGTGGAGGTAGTGGTAGTGACAGTGGAGGTAGTGCTCGTGATGGTGGAGGTAGTGGTGAAGGTGGAGGTAGTGGTAGTGGTAAAGTGAGTTGTGGTGGTGCTGGAGGTAGTGGTGGAGGTAGAGGTAGTGGTAGTGGTGGAGGTAGTGGTGGAGGTAGTGGTGGTGGTGCTGGAGATAGTGGTGGAGGTAGGGGTAGTGGTGGTGGTGGAGGTAGTGATGGAGGTAGTGGTGGAGGTAGTGGTGGTGGAGGTAGTGATGGAGGTAGTGATGGAGGTAGTGGTAGAGATAGTGGTGGAGGTAGAGTTAGTGGTGGTGGTGCTGGAGGGAGTGGTGGAGGTAGAGGTAGTGGTGGAGGTGGAGATAGTGATGGAGGTAGTGGTGGAGATAGTGGAAACAACATACCCTGAGGCCGCATTTATTGTAGTTGGGGATTTTTACACAGCAAATTTGAAGAAAACGCAACCAAAGTTCTATCAACACATTGACTGTAGTACTCTTAGGGCTCCCGAGTGGCGCATCACTGTAGTTCCTGGTTCGAATCCAGGCTGTATCACATCCGGCTGTGATTGGGAGTCCCATAAGGTGAAGCACAATTGGCCCAGCGTCATCCAGGTTTGGCCGGGGTAGGCCGCAATTGTAAATAAGAGTTTGTTCTTAACTGACTTGCCTAGTTAAATTAAGGTTCCTTGCCAATAATATCCAGGATGGTGTAGCAGTCAGATGTCTTTTGTCGTGTCCCGTGTAAATATATTTTTCTTCGCATATATATTTTATATTTTTCTTAACCCCAACTTCAACATCCGCAGAGTACGACCCTGCCTCACACAGGAAGCGGCGCAGGTCCTAATCCAGGCACTTGTCATCTCCCGTCTGGATTACTGCAACTCGCTGTTGGCTGGGCTCCCTGCCTGTGCCATTAAACCCCTACAACTCATCCAGAACGCCGCAGCCCGTCTGGTGTTCAACCTTCCCAAGTTCTCTCACGTCACCCCGCTCCTCCGCTCTCTCCACTGGCTTCCAGTTGAAGCTCGCATCCGCTACAAGACCATGGTGCTTGCCTACGGAGCTGTGAGGGGAACGGCACCGCAGTACCTCCAGGCTCTGATCAGGCCCTACACCCAAACAAGGGCACTGCGTTCATCCACCTCTGGCCTGCTCGCCTCCCTACCACTGAGGAAGTACAGTTCCCGCTCAGCCCAGTCAAAACTGTTCGCTGCTCTGGCCCCCCAATGGTGGAACAAACTCCCTCACGACGCCAGGACAGCGGAGTCAATCACCACCTTCCGGAGACACCTGAAACCCCACCGCTTCAAGGAATACCTAGGATAGGATAAGTAATCCTTCTCACCCCCCCTTAATGATTTAGATGCACTATTGTAAAGTGGCTGTTCCACTGGATGTCAGAAGGTGAATTCACCAATTTGTAAGTCGCTCTGGATAAGAGCGTCTGCTAAATGACTTAAATGTAAATGTAAATATACTCTCCTGCAATCCACTTCAACCAATGTGGTATGGATCTGCTATTTTCTTTACTTTTGAACAGGAACCCCCAATAGAAGCTAGCCAGCTAACTAGCTACTAGCTAGTAGTCAGCTAGCCACTGCTAGCGGGCAGCCCAGACAACTCTCACCAGTCTGCACAGCGCGATTCAAACAGGATGTATTTTTCTCCATATCCCTGGATTCCTACCACAAGCTCTGAACCTTTTCACCTGGATCATCGCAGCTAGCTAGCTGCTATCCAAGTGGCCACTCCTGGCTAACGTCTCTGTCCTGAAGCAAGACCCGATTAGCCTGGAGCTAGCCTTGCTAGGGCCATCTCCCGGCTAGCCGAAGAGGTCCATCAGCCACTCCTTGGACTACAATACCTATTCTGCCAATTAGCCTGGACCCCTTTTACTGCCGACACGGAGCCCTGCCGACCCATCACGACTGGACTACCGACGTCATTCCCCCGAGGGGGTTTTTCCCCTGAATGCCCATCTGCTAGCTGCGGCCCGCTAGCTGTCTGAAGCATATCGGACTGTTAGCTAAAGAGGCCAATCGGACAAATTCCTTGGCTACTATACCTATTTTGCCAATTGCCCTGGACCCTTTTACCTCACTGAGCCCTGCTGATCCATGACGACTGGTCTGCCAACGCAAAAGCACGAGGGGGCTACAACAGACATCTTCCATCGCGACGTCCCTCTAATGCCCTTCTGCTAGCTTGCTAACCCCGGCCTGCTAGCTGGCTGAATCGCAGTGTCTCCGGCCTGCCGAGCTACTCACTGGAACCCTATGATCACTCGGCTACGCATGCCTCTCCCTAATGTCAATATGCCTTGTCCTTTGCTGTATTGGTTAGTAATTATTGCCTTATTTTATTGTAGAGCCTGTAGCCCTGCTCAATACACATTAGTTAACCCTTTTAGTTCCACCTCCCACACATGCGGTGACCTCACCTAGTTTAAAAACTATGTTTCTAGAGACAATATCTCTCTCATCGTTACTCAATGCATAGGTTAACCTCCACTGTATTCACATCCTACCATACCTTTGTCTGTACATTATGCCTTGAAACCATTCTACCGTGCCCAAAAACCTGCTCCTTTTACTCTCTGTTCCGAACGCACTAGACAACCAGTTCTTATAGCCTTTAGCCGTACCCTTATCCTACTCCTCCTCTGTTCCTCTGGTGATGTAGAGGTTAATCCAGGCCCTGCAGTGCCTAGCTCCACTCCCATTCCCCAGGCACTCTCATTTGTTGACTTCTGTAAACATAAAAGCCTTGGTTTCATGCATGTTAACATTAGAAGCCTCCTCCAACAGTTTGTTTTATTCACTGCTTTAGCACACTCTGCCGACCAGGATGTCCTAGCCGTGTCTGAATCCTGGCTTAGGAAGACCACTAAAAACCTTGAAATTTCCATCCCTAACTATAACATTTTCCGACAAGATAGAACTGCCAAAGGGGGCGGAGTTGTAATCTACTGCAGAGATAGCCTGCAGAGCTCTGTCTTAATATGCAGGTCTGTACCCAAACAATTTGAGCTACTTTTAAAAATCCACCTTTCCAGAAACAAGTCTCTCACCATTGCCGCTTCCTATAGACCACCTTCTGCCCCCAGCTGTGTCCTGGACACCATATGTGAATTGATTGACCCCCATCTATCGTCAGAGCTCGTGCTGTTAGGTGACCTAAACCGGGACATGCTTAACTCTCCAGACATCCTACAATCTAAGTTTGATGTCTTCAATCTCACACAAATTATCAATGAACCCACCAGGTACAACCCCAAATCCGTAAACATGGACACCCTCATAGATATCATCCTAACTAACCTGCCCTCCAAATACACCTCTGCTGTCTTCAACTAGGATCTCAGCGATCACTGCCACATTGCCTGCGTCCGTAATGGGTCTGCGGTCAAGCGACTACCCCTCATCAAAGTCAAACGCTCCCTAAAACACTTCAGTGAGCAGGCCTTTCTAATCGACCTGGGTCGGCTATCCTGGAAGGATATTGACCACATTCCGTCAGTAGAGGATGCCTGGTTATTCTTTAAAAGTGCTTTCCTCACCATCTTAAATAAGCATGCACCATTCAAAAACATGTAGAACCAGGAACAGATATAGCCCTTGGTTCACTCCAGACTTGACTGCCCTTGATCAGCACAAAAACATCCTGTGGCGTTCTGCATTAGCATCGAATAGCCCCCGCGAAATGAAACTTTTCAGGGTAGTTAGGAACTAATATACACAGGCAGTTAGGAAAGCAAACGATAGCTTTTTCAAACAGAAATTTGTATCCTGTAGCACCAACTCCAAAAAGTTCTGGGACACTAAAGTCCATGGAGAATAAGAACACCTCCTCCCAGCTGCCCACTGCACTGATGTTAGGAAACACTGTCACCACCGATAAATCTGAGATAATTGAGAATTTCCTCCAATACACCTCTACGAAGATGACACCATTCTGTAAGCTACTGGCCCTTCTTTGGATATTGTTAATAAACCTCCAGACGAGCTTCAATGCCACACAACTCTCCTTCCGTGGCTTTCAACTGCTCTTAAATGCAAGTAAAACTAAATGCATGCTCTTCGACCGATTGCTGCCTACACCTGCCCGCCCGTCCAGCGTCACTACTCTGGACGGTTCTGACCTAGAATATGTGGACATCTACAAATACCTAGGTGTCTGGTTAGAATGTAAACTCTCCTTCCAGACTCACAAGAAGCATCTCCAATCCAAAATTAAATCTAGAATCGGCTTCCTATTTTGCATACAAAGCCTCCTTCACTCATACTGCCAAACATACCCTCATAAAACTGACTATCCTACCGATCCTTGACTTCGGCGATGTAATTTACAAAATAGCCTGCAAGACTCTACTCAGCAAATTGGATGCAGTCTATCACAGTGCCATCCGTTTTGTCACCAAAGCCCCATATACTACCCACCACTGCGACCTGTATGCTCTCGTGACCCTCGCTTCATATTCATTGCCACTGGCTCCAGGTCATCTATAAGTCTCTGCTAGGTAAAGCCCCGCCTTATCTCAGCTTACTGGTCACCATAGCAACACCCACCCGTAGCACGCGCTCCAGCAGGTATATTTCACTGGTCAACAAAGCCTATTCCTCCTTTGACCTTTCGTTCCAGTTCTCTGTTGCCAATGAAGGGAACAAATTGCAAAAAATCACTGAAACTGGAGACACATATCTCCCTCACTAACTTTAAACATCACCTGTCAGAGTAGCTCACAGATCATTGCACCTGTACACAGCCCATCTGTAAATAGCCCATCCAACTACCTCATCCCCATATTGTTATTTATCGTACCTCATTTGCACATACTGTATATACATTTTTTCTATTGTGTTATTGACTGTACATTTGTTTACTCCATGTGTAACTCTATGTTGTTGTTTCTGTCGCACTGCTTTGCTTTATCTTGGCCAGGTCGCAGTTGTAAATGAGGACTTGTTCTCAACTGGACTACCTGGTTCAATAAAGGTGAAATAAAAATAAAATCAGATGACCTGGCCTCCACAATCCCCTGACCTCAACCCAATTGAGATGGTCTGGGATGAGTTGGAGTGAAGTGAAGGAAAAGCAGCCAACAAGTGCTCAGCATATGTGGGAACTGTTTCAAGACTGTTGGAAAAGCATTACAGGTGAATCTGGTTGACAGAATGCCAAGAGTGCAAAACTGCCATCACGGCAAGGCAAACACTTTTTTGGTTACTACGTGATTTTATATGTGTTCACTATTATTATACAATTAAAAAAATAATATAAATAAAGAAAAACCCTTGAATGAGTAGGTGTGTCCAAACTTTTGACTGGTACTGTATTATAGTCAATGCCACTCCAACATTGCTCATCCTAATATTTATATATTTTTTAATTCCATTCTTTTACTTTTAGATTTGTGTATGGTTGTGAATTGTTAGATATTACTGCAGTGTTGCTGCTATAAACACAAGCATTTCGCTACACCCGCAATAACATCTGCGAACAGTGGTCGAGGTAGATTTAGTGGTAGTGGTAGAGGTAGATTTAGTGGTAGTGGTAGAGGTAGATTTAGTGGTAGTGGTAGTGGTAGATTTAGTGGTAGAGGTAGTGGTAGAGGTAGATTTAGTGGTAGTGGTAGAGGTAGGGGTAGATATAGTGGTAGAGGTAGGGGTAGATATAGTGGTAGTGGTAGAGGTAGATTTAGTGGTTTATTTTTTTATTTTTTTTATTTCACCTTTATTTAACCAGATAGGCTAGTTGAGAACAAGTTCTCATTTGCAACTGCGACCTGGCCAAGATAAAGCATAGCAGTGTGAACAGACAACACAGAGTTACACATGGAGTAAACAATTAACAAGTCAATAACACAGTAGAAAAAAAGGGAGTCTATATACATTGTGTGCAAAAGGCATGAGGAGGTAGGCGAATAATTACAATTTTGCAGATTAACACTGGGGTGATAAATGATCAGATGGTCATGTACAGGTAGAGATATTGGTTGTGCAAAAGAGCAGAAAAGTAAATAAATAAAAACAGTATGGGGATGAGGTAGGTGAAAATGGGTGGGCTATTTACCAATAGACTATGTACAGCTGCAGCGATCGGTTAGCTGCTCAGATAGCACGTGTTTGAAGTTGGTGAGGGAGATAAAAGTGGTAGAGGTAGATTTAGTGGTAGAGGTAGTGGTAGAGGTAGATTTAGTGGTAGTGGTAGAGGTAGATTTAGTGGTAGAGGTAGTGGTAGTGGTAGAGGTAGATTTAGTGGTAGTTATAGAGGTAGATTTAGTGGTAGTGGTAGATTTAGTGGTGGTAGATTTAGTGGTAGTGGTAGAGGTAGATTTAGTGGTAGTGGTAGATTTAGTGGTAGTGGTAGAGGTAGATTTAGTTTAGTGGTAGAGGTAGATTTAGTGGTAGTAGAGGTAGATTTAGTGGTAGTGGTAGAGGTAGATTTAGTGGTAGTGGGTAGATTTAGTGGTAGTGGTAGAGGTAGATTTAGTGGTAGTGGTAGAGTTAGATTTAGTAGTGGTAGATTTAGTGGTAGTGGTAGTAGGTAGATTTAGTGGTAGAGGTAGATTTAGTGGTAGTGGTAGAGGTAGATTTAGTGGTAGTGGTAGAGGTAGATTTAGTGGTAGTGGTAGAGGTAGATTTAGTGGTAGTGGTAGATTTAGTGGTAGTGGTAGAGGTAGATTTAGTGGTAGAGGTAGGGGTAGATATAGGTAGATTTAGTGGTAGTGGTAGAGGTAGTGGTAGAGGTAGATTTAGTGGTAGTGGTAGAGGTAGATTTAGTGGTAGTGGTAGAGGTAGATTTAGTGGTAGAGGTAGTGGTAGAGGTAGATTTAGTGGTAGTGTAGAGATAGATTTAGTGGTAGAGGTAGAGGTAGATTTAGTGGTAGTGGTAGAGGTAGATTTAGTGGTAGATTTATAGAGGTAGATTTAGTGGTAGAGGTAGTGGTAGAGGTAGATTTAGTGGTAGTGGTAGAGGTAGATTTAGTGGTAGAGGTAGTGGTAGATTTAGTGGTAGTGGTAGAGGTAGATTTAGTGGTAGAGGTAGATTTAGTGGTAGAGGTAGATTTAGTGGTAGTGGTAGAGGTAGATTTAGTGGTAGTGGTAGAGGTAGATTTAGTGGTAGTGGTAGAGGTAGATTTAGTGGTAGTGGTAGAGGTAGATTTAGTGGTAGTGTTAGAGGTAGGGTAGATTTAGTGTAGTCGAGGTAGATTTAGTGGTAGAGGTAGTGATTTAGTGGTAGAGGTAGATTTAGTGGTAGTGGTAGATTTAGATTTAGTGGTAGAGGTAGATTTAGTGGTAGTGGTAGAGGTAGATTTAGTGGTAGTGGTAGAGCTAGATTTAGTGGTAGTGGTAGAGGTAGATTTAGTGGTAGAGGTAGTGGTAGAGGTAGATTTAGTGGTAGTGGTAGAGGTAGATTTAGTGGTAGTGGTAGAGGTAGATTTAGTGGTGGTAGATTTAGGTAGTGGTAGAGGTAGATTTAGTGGTAGTGGTAGAGGTAGATTTTGGTAGTGGTAGAGGTAGTGGTAGAGGTAGATTTAGTGGTAGTGGTAGAGGTAGATTTAGTGGTAGTGGTAGAGGTAGATTTAGTGGTAGTTATAGAGGTAGATTTAGTGGTAGAGTTAGTGGTAGAGGTAGATTTAGTGGTAGTGGTAGAGGTAGATTTAGTGGTAGTGGTAGAGGTAGATTTAGTGGTAGTGGTAGTGGTAGATTTAGTGGTAGGTAGATTTAGTGGTCGAGGTAGATTTAGTGGTAGTGGTTGAGGTAGATTTAGTGGTAGTGGTAGAGGTAGATTTAGTGGTAGTGGTAGAGGTAGATTTAGTGGTAGTGTTAGAGGTAGGGGTAGATTTAGTGGTCGAGGTAGATTTAGTGGTAGAGGTAGTGGTAGAGGTAGATTTAGTGGTAGTGGTAGAGGTAGATTTAGTGGTAGTGGTAGAGGTAGATTTAGTGGTAGAGGTAGTGGTAGAGGTAGATTTAGTGGTAGAGGTAGTTTTTTAGTGGTAGTGGTAGAGGTAGATTTAGTGGTAGTGGTAGAGGTAGATTTAGTGGTAGAGGTAGAGGTAGATTTAGTGGTAGAGGTAGTGGTAGATTTAGTGGTAGTGGTAGAGGTAGATTTGGTGGTAGTGGTAGAGGTAGACTTAGTGGTAGAGGTAGAATTGGAGGTAGTGGTAGAGGTAGATGTAGACTTAGTGGTAGAGGTAGATTTGGTGGTAGTGGTAGAGGTAGGGGTAGACTTAGTGGTAGAGGTAGATTTAGTGGTAGTGGTAGAGGTAGACTTAGTGGTAGAGGTAGAATTCCCTGCGTCCCTGGTTCGCGCCCAGGTCGGGGCGAGGGGATGGACGTAAAGTCTATACTGTTACATAGAGTCGCAATTCAAAGGCTCAGACACGAGAGGTACGTGGCAGGGTCTACAGTCAATCACGGACTACAAAAAGAAAACCAGCCCCGTGGCGGACCACAACGTCTTGCTCCCAGACAAACTATACAACTTCTTTGATTGCTTTGTTGACAATAATGTGCCACTGACACGGCCTGCTACCAAAACCTGCGGGCTCTCCTTCACTGCAGCCAATGTGAGTAAAACATTTAAACGTGTTAACCCTAGCAAGGCTGCCGGCCCAGACGGCATCCCCAGCCGCGTCCTCAAAGCATGCGCAGACCAGCTGGCTGGTGTGTTTATGGACACATTAAATCAATCCTTATCCCAGTCTGCTGTTCCCACATGCATTAAGAGGGCCACCATTGTTCCCAAGAAAGCTAAGGTAACTGAGCTAAATGACTATTGCCCCGTAGCACTCACTTCCGTCATCATTAAGTGCTTTGAGAGACCAGTCAAGGACCATATCACCTCCACCCTACCTGACACCCTAAACCCACTCCAACTTGCTTACCGCCCCAATAGGTCCACAAACGATGCAATCTCAACCACACTGCACACTGCCCTAACCCATCTGGACAAGAGGAATACCTATGTAAGAATGCTGTTCATCGACTACAGCTCGGCATTCAACACCATAGTACCCTCCAAGCTCGTCATCAAGCTCGAGACCCTGGGTCTCGACCCCGCCCTGTGCAACTGGGTACTGGACTTCCTGACGGGCCGCCCCCAGGTGGTGAGGGTAAGAAACAACATCTCCACCCCATTGATTCTCAACACTGGGGCCCCACAAGGGTGCATTCTCAGCCCTCTCCTGTACTCCCTGTTCACCCATGACTGCATGGCCATGCACGCCTCCGACTCAGTCATCAAGTTTGCGGACGACACTACAGTGGTAGGCTTGATTACCAACAATGACGAGACTGCCTACAGGGAGGAAGTGAGGGCCCTCGGAGTGTGGTGTCACGAAAATAACCTCACACTCAATGTCAACAAAACAAAGGAGATTATCGAGGACTTCAGGAAACAGCAGAGGGAGCAGCCCCCTATCCACATAGACGGGACAGTAGTGGAGAAGGTGGAAAGTTTTAAGTTCCTCAGCGTACTCATCACTAACAAACTGAAATGGCCCACCCACACAGACAGCGTGGTGAAGAAGGCGTTGCTCAGGAGACTGAAGAAATTTGGCTTGTCACCAAAAACACTCACAAACTTTTACAGATGCACAATCGAGAGCATCCTGTCGGGCTGTATCACCGCCTGGTACGGCAACTGCTCCGCCCACAACCGTAAGGCTCTCCAGAGGGTAGTGAGGTCTGCCCAACGCATCACCGGGGCAAACTACCTGCCCTCCAGGACACCTACACCACCCGATGTCACAGGAAGGGCAAAAAGATCATCAAGGACAACAACCACCCAAGCCACTGTCTGTTCACCCCGCTATCATCCAGAAGGCGAGGTCAGTACAGGTGCATTAAAGCAGGGACCGAGAGACTGAAAAACAGCTTTTATCTCAAGGTCATCAGACTGTTGAACAGCCACCACTAACATTGAGTTGCTGCTGCCAACATACTGACTCATCTCCAGCCACTTAAATAATGAAAAATTTGATGTAATAAATGTATCACTAGCCACTTAATATAATTTTTACATACCCTACATTACTCATCTCATACTATCTACTGCATCTTGCCTATGCCGTTCGGCCATCGCTCATCCATATATTTATATGTACATACTCTTATTCATTCCTTTAACCTTGTGTGTATAAGGTAGTTGTTGTGAAATTGTTAGATTACTTGTTTGATATCACTGCATGGTCGGAACTCAAAGCACAAGCATTTCACTACACTCACATTAACATCTGCTAAGTATGTGACAAACACAATTTAATTTGATTTAGTGGTAGAGGTAGATTTAGAGGTAGATTTAGTGGTAGAGGTAGACATAGATTTAGTGGTATAGGCAGAGGTAGTGGTAGAGGTAGATGTAGTGGTAGTGGTGGATTTAGTGGTAGAGGTAGACATAGATTTAGTGGTATAGGCAGAGGTAGTGGTAGAGTTAGATTTAGTGGTAGTGGTAGTGGTGGATTTAGTGGTAGAGGTAGATTTAGTGGTAGAGGTAGATTTAGTGGTAGAGGTAGTGGTAGAGTTAGATTTAGTGGTAGTGGTAGAGGTAGATTTAGTGGTAGAGGTAGATTTAGTGGTAGTGGTAGAGGTAGGGGTAGATTTAGTGGTAGTGGTAGAGGTAGGGGTAGATATAGTGGTAGTGGTAGAGGTAGATTTAGTGGTAGAGGTAGATTTAGTGGTCGAGGTAGATTTAGTGGTAGTGGTCGAGGTAGATTTAGTGGTAGTGGTAGAGGTAGATTTAGTGGTAGTGGTAGAGGTAGATTTAGTGGTAGTGGTAGAGGTAGATTTAGTGGTAGTGTTAGAGGTAGGGGTAGATTTAGTGGTCGAGGTAGATTTAGTGGTAGAGGTAGTGGTAGAGGTAGATTTAGTGGTAGTGGTAGAGGTAGATTTAGTGGTCGAGGTAGATTTAGTGGTAGTGGTAGAGGTAGATTTAGTGGTAGTGGTAGAGCTAGATTTAGTGGTAGTGGTAGAGGTAGATTAAGTGGTAGAAGTAGTGGTAGAGGTAGATTTAGTGGTAGTGGTAGAGGTAGATTTAGTGGTAGTAGGTAGATTTAGTGGTAGATTTAGTGGTAGAGGTAGATTTAGTGGTAGAGGTAGATTTAGTGGTAGTGGTAGAGGTAGATTTAGTGGTAGTGGTAGAGGTAGATTTAGTGGTAGTGGTAGAGGTAGATTTAGTGGTAGTTATAGAGGTAGATTTAGTGGTAGAGTTAGTGGTAGAGGTAGATTTAGTGGTAGTGGTAGAGGTAGATTTAGTGGTAGAGGTAGTGGTAGATTTAGTGGTAGTGGTAGAGGTAGATTTAGTGGTAGAGGTAGATTTAGTGGTCGAGGTAGATTTAGTGGTAGTGGTTGAGGTAGATTTAGTGGTAGTGGTAGAGGTAGATTTAGTGGTAGTGGTAGAGGTAGATTTAGTGGTAGTGTTAGAGGTAGGGGTAGATTTAGTGGTCGAGGTAGATTTAGTGGTAGAGGTAGTGGTAGAGGTAGATTTAGTGGTAGTGGTAGAGGTAGATTTAGTGGTAGTGGTAGAGGTAGATTTAGTGGTAGAGGTAGTGGTAGAGGTAGATTTAGTGGTAGAGGTAGTTTTAGTGGTAGTGGTAGAGGTAGATTTAGTGGTAGTGGTAGAGGTAGATTTAGTGGTAGTGGTAGAGGTAGATTTAGTGGTAGAGGTAGTGGTAGATTTAGTGGTAGTGGTAGAGGTAGATTTGGTGGTAGTGGTAGAGGTAGACTTAGTGGTAGAGGTAGAATTGGAGGTAGTGGTAGAGGTAGAGGTAGACTTAGTGGTAGAGGTAGATTTGGTGGTAGTGGTAGAGGTAGGGGTAGACTTAGTGGTAGAGGTAGATTTAGTGGTAGTGGTAGAGGTAGAGGTAGACTTAGTGGTAGAGGTAGAATTCCCTGCGTCCCTGGTTCGCGCCCAGGTCGGGGCGAGGGGATGGACGTAAAGTCTATACTGTTACATAGAGTCGCAATTCAAAGGCTCAGACACGAGAGGTACGTGGCAGGGTCTACAGTCAATCACGGACTACAAAAAGAAAACCAGCCCCGTGGCGGACCACAACGTCTTGCTCCCAGACAAACTATACAACTTCTTTGATTGCTTTGTTGACAATAATGTGCCACTGACACGGCCTGCTACCAAAACCTGCGGGCTCTCCTTCACTGCAGCCAATGTGAGTAAAACATTTAAACGTGTTAACCCTAGCAAGGCTGCCGGCCCAGACGGCATCCCCAGCCGCGTCCTCAAAGCATGCGCAGACCAGCTGGCTGGTGTGTTTATGGACACATTAAATCAATCCTTATCCCAGTCTGCTGTTCCCACATGCTTTAAGAGGGCCACCATTGTTCCCAAGAAAGCTAAGGTAACTGAGCTAAATGACTATCGCCCCGTAGCACTCACTTCTGTCATCATTAAGTGCTTTGAGAGACCAGTCAAGGACCATATCACCTCCACCCTACCTGACACCCTAAACCCACTCCAACTTGCTTACCGCCCCAATAGGTCCACAAACGATGCAATCTCAACCACACTGCACACTGCCCTAACCCATCTGGACAAGAGGAATACCTATGTAAGAATGCTGTTCATCGACTACAGCTCGGCATTCAACACCATAGTACCCTCCAAGCTCGTCATCAAGCTCGAGACCCTGGGTCTCGACCCCGCCCTGTGCAACTGGGTACTGGACTTCCTGACGGGCCGCCCCAGGTGGTGAGGGTAAGAAACAACATCTCCACCCCATTGATTCTCAACACTGGGGCCCCACAAGGGTGCATTCTCAGCCCTCTCCTGTACTCCCTGTTCACCCATGACTGCATGGCCATGCACGCCTCCGACTCAGTCATCAAGTTTGCGGACGACACTACAGTGGTAGGCTTGATTACCAACAATGACGAGACTGCCTACAGGGAGGAAGTGAGGGCCCTCGGAGTGTGGTGTCACGAAAATAACCTCACACTCAATGTCAACAAAACAAAGGAGATTATCGAGGACTTCAGGAAACAGCAGAGGGAGCAGCCCCTATCCACATAGACGGGACAGTAGTGGAGAAGGTGGAAAGTTTTAAGTTCCTCAGCGTACTCATCACTAACAAACTGAAATGGCCCACCCACACAGACAGCGTGGTGAAGAAGGCGTTGCTCAGGAGACTGAAGAAATTTGGCTTGTCACCAAAAACACTCACAAACTTTTACAGATGCACAATCGAGAGCATCCTGTCGGGCTGTATCACCGCCTGGTACGGCAACTGCTCCGCCCACAACCGTAAGGCTCTCCAGAGGGTAGTGAGGTCTGCCCAACGCATCACCGGGGGCAAACTACCTGCCCTCCAGGACACCTACACCACCCGATGTCACAGGAAGGGCAAAAAGATCATCAAGGACAACAACCACCCAAGCCACTGTCTGTTCACCCCGCTATCATCCAGAAGGCGAGGTCAGTACAGGTGCATTAAAGCAGGGACCGAGAGACTGAAAAACAGCTTTTATCTCAAGGTCATCAGACTGTTGAACAGCCACCACTAACATTGAGTTGCTGCTGCCAACATACTGACTCATCTCCAGCCACTTAAATAATGAAAAATTTGATGTAATAAATGTATCACTAGCCACTTAATATAATTTTTACATACCCTACATTACTCATCTCATACTATCTACTGCATCTTGCCTATGCCGTTCGGCCATCGCTCATCCATATATTTATATGTACATACTCTTATTCATTCCTTTAACCTTGTGTGTATAAGGTAGTTGTTGTGAAATTGTTAGATTACTTGTTTGATATCACTGCATGGTCGGAACTCAAAGCACAAGCATTTCACTACACTCACATTAACATCTGCTAAGTATGTGACAAACACAATTTAATTTGATTTAGTGGTAGAGGTAGATTTAGAGGTAGATTTAGTGGTAGAGGTAGACATAGATTTAGTGGTATAGGCAGAGGTAGTGGTAGAGGTAGATGTAGTGGTAGATGTAGTGGTGGATTTAGTGGTAGAGGTAGACATAGATTTAGTGGTATAGGCAGAGGTAGTGGTAGAGTTAGATTTAGTGGTAGTGGTAGTGGTGGATTTAGTGGTAGAGGTAGATTTAGTGGTAGAGGTAGATTTAGTGGTAGAGGTAGTGGTAGAGTTAGATTTAGTGGTAGTGGTAGAGGTAGATTTAGTGGTAGAGGTAGATTTAGTGGTAGTGGTAGAGGTAGGGGTAGATTTAGTGGTAGTAGAGGTAGGGGTAGAGTGGTAGTGGGTAGATAGATTTAGTGGTAGTGGTAGAGGTAGATTTAGTGGTAGAGGTAGATTTAGTGGTAGAGGTAGTGGGGGTAGATTTAGTGGTAGAGGTAGTAGATTTAGTAGAGGTAGATTTAGTGGTGGTAGATTTAGTGGTAGAGGTAGAAGTAGATTTAGTGGTAGTGGTAGAGTGGTAGGGGTAGATTTAGTGGTAGTGGTAGAGGTAGATTTAGTGGTAGAGGTAGTGGTAGAAGTAGATTTAGTGGTAGTGGTAGAGGAGGGGGTAGTGGAAGTAGATTTAGTGGTAGAGGTAGATTTAGTGGTAGATTTAGTGGTAGATTTAGTGGTAGAGGTAGAAGAGATTTAGTGGTAGAGGTAGATTTAGTGGTAGAGGTTAGAAGTAGATTTAGTGGTAGAAGTAGATTTAGTGGTAGAGGTAGATTTAGTGGTACTGGTAGAGGTAGTGGTAGAAGTAGATTTAGTGGTACAGGTAGAAGTAGATTTAGTGGTAGAAGTAGATTTAGTGGTACTGCTATATTTAGTGGTAGTGGTAGATTTAGTGGTAATGGTAGAAGTATTGGCAGAGGTAGATTTAGTGGCAGAGGTAGATTTAGTGGCAGAGGTAGATTTAGTGGCAGAGGTAGTGGTGGAGTATGAGGTAGTGATAGAGGTAGATCTCGACAAACCATTTCTGTAGGGACTTTGCTTTCTGCACAGGGGCATTGCTGATACATGACTTCCCCAAACTTTTGCCACAAAGTTGGAAGCACAGAATAGTCTAGAATGTCATTGTATGCTGTAGCATTTACAATTTCCCTTCACTGGAACTAAGGGGCAAAGTCCCAACCATGAAAAACAGCCCTAGACCATTATTCCTCATCCACCAAACTTTAAAGTTGGCACTATGCATTCAGGCAGGTAGCATTCTCCTGGCATCTGCCAAAACCAGATTCATCCGTCGGCTGCCAGATGGTGAAGCGTGATTCATCACTCCAACAAACGCATTTCCACTGCTCTAGAGTCCAATGGCAGTGAGCTTTACACCCCTCCAGCCAACACTTGGCATTGTGCATGGTGATCTTAGGCTTGTGTGCGGCTGCTTGGCCATAGAAACTGACTTCATGAAGCTCCCGACGAACAGTTCTTGTGCTGACGTTACTTCAGCACTCTGCAGTCCCGTTCTGTGAGCTTGTGTTGCCTACCACTTTGCGTCTTAGCCGTTGTTGCTCCTAAACGGTCCAACTTCACAATAACAGCACTTTCCTTTGACCGGGACAGATCTAGCAGGGCAAAGATTTGACGAACTGACTCCTATGACGGTGCCACTTTGAATGGCATTGAGGTCTTCTGTACTGGCCATTCAACTGCCAATGTTTGTCTATGGAGATTGCATGGCTGTGTGCTCGATTTTATACACCTGTCAGCAAAGGGTGTGGCTGAAATAACCGAATCCACTAATGTGAAGGGGTGTCGACTTACTTTCGTCTATTTAAAAAAGCATATCGATAATATTTAAGGAAAAAAAACAGTTGAAGAGATTGTAATGATATAAAAGATAATGTATTGTAATGTCTCACCTTGTTCCACGTTGTCTACAGTACCATACTGAGCTAGAAGGCCGTCCAAAACCTGAGGGAAAGACGGAACACAATCAATTACACACACACAGTTACTGTTAGCCCTGGGTTTACGGCTGAGTTACTGTCAGTCCTGGGTTAGGGCTGAGTTACTGTCAGTCCTGGGTTAGGGCTGAGTTACTGTCAGTCCTGGGATACGGCTGAGTTACTGTCAGTCCTGGGTTAGGGCTGAGTTACTGTTAGCCCTGGGTTTACGGCTGAGTTACTGTCAGTCCTGGGTTAGGGCTGAGTTACTGTCAGTCCTGGGTTAGGGCTGAGTTACTGTCAGTCCTGGGATACGGCTGAGTTACTGTCAGTCCTGGGATACGGCTGAGTTACTGTCAGTCCTGGGTTAGGGCTGAGTTACTGTCAGTCCTGGGTTACGGCTGAGTTACTGTCAGTCCTGGGTTAGGGCTGAGTTACTGTCAGTCCTGGGTTAGGGCTGAGTTACTGTCAGTCCTGGGTTAGGGCTGAGTTACTGTCAGTCCTGGGTTAGGGCTGAGTTACTGTCAGTCCGGCTGAGTTACTGTCAGTCCTGGGATACGGCTGAGTTACTGTCAGTCCTGGGATACGGCTGAGTTACTGTCAGTCCTGGGTTAGGGCTGAGTTACTGTCAGTCCTGGGTTAGGGCTGAGTTACTGTCAGTCCTGGGATACGGCTGAGTTACTGTCAGTCCTGGGTTAGGGCTGAGTTACTGTCAGTCCTGGGTTAGGGCTGAGTTACTGTCAGTCCTGGGTTACGGCTGAGTTACTGTCAGTCCTGGGTTAGGGCTGAGTTACTGTCAGTCCTGGGTTGGGGCTGAGTTACTGTCAGTCCTGGGTTAGGGCTGAGTTACTGTCAGTCCTGGGATACGGCTGAGTTACTGTCAGTCCTGGGTTAGGGCTGAGTTACTGTCAGTCCTGGGTTACGGCTGAGTTACTGTCAGTCCTGGGTTATGGCTGAGTTACTGTCAGTCCTGGAGTTACGGCTGAGTTACTGTCAGTCCTGGGTTAGGGCGGAGTTACTGTCAGTCCTGGGTTAGGGCTGAGTTACTGTCAGTCCTGGGTTAGGGCTGAGTTACTGTCAGTCCTGGGTTAGGGCTGAGTTACTGTCAGTCCTGGGTTAGGGCTGAGTTACTGTCAGTCCTGGGTTAGGGCTGAGTTACTGGCAGTCCTGGGATACGGCTGAGTTACTGTTAGCCCTGGGTTACGGCTGAGTTACTGTCAGTCCTGGGTTAGGGCTGAGTTACTGGCAGTCCTGGGATACGGCTGAGTTACTGTTAGCCCTGGGTTACGGCTGAGTTACTGTCAGTCCTGGGTTAGGGCTGAGTTACTGTCAGTCCTGGGTTGGGGCGGCTGAGTTACTGTCAGTCCTGGGTTAGGGCTGAGTTACTGTCAGTCCTGGGTTAGGGCTGAGTTACTGTCAGTCCTGGGATACGGCTGAGTTACTGTCAGTCCTGGGTTAGGGCTGAGTTACTGTCAGTCCTGGGTTAGGGCTGAGTTACTGTCAGTCCTGGGTTAGGGCTGAGTTACTGTCAGTCCTGGGATACGGCTGAGTTACTGTCAGTCCTGGGTTAGGGCTGAGTTACTGTCAGTCCTGGGATACGGCTGAGTTACTGTCAGTCCTGGGTTAGGGCTGAGTTACTGTCAGTCCTGGGTTATGGCTGAGTTACTGTCAGTCCTGGGTTACGGCTGAGTTACTGTCAGTCCTGGGATACGGCGGAGTTACTGTCAGTCCTGGGTTATGGCTGAGTTACTGTCAGTCCTGGGTTACGGCTGAGTTACTGTCAGTCCTGGGATACGGCGGAGTTACTGTCAGTCCTGGGATACGGCTGAGTTACTGTCAGTCCTGGGTGGCTGTCTGCTCATCTGGGTTAGTGTGTTAGAGCCCTTGACTGCTGGGTTAGTGTTACTGTTAGGCTGATGTCATGATGTCAGAGACAGCTAGATGCCTTCAATCTCACACAAATTATCAAGGAACCCACCAGGTACAACCCTAAATCTGTAAACATGGGCACCCTCATAGATATTATCCTGACCAACTTGCCCTCCAAATACACCTCTGCAGTTTTCAATCAGGATCTCAGCGATCACTGCAACATTACCTGCATCCACTATGGGTCTGCGGTCAAATGACCAACCCTCATCACTGTCAAAACACTTCTGCGAGCAGGCCTTTATAATCGACCTGGTCCGGGTATCCTAGAAGGATATTGACCTTTTCCCGCCAGTAAAGGATGCCTGGTTGTTCTTTGAAAGTAATTCCCTCACTATCTTAAATAAGCATGCCCCTTTCAAAAAATGTAGAACTAAGAACAGATATAGCCCTTGGTTCACTCCAGACCTGACTGCCCTTGACCAGCACAAAAACATCCTGTGGTGGACTGCATTAGCATCGAATAGTCCCCGTGATATGCAACTTTTCAGGGAAGTCAGGAAACAATACACGCAGTCAGTCAGGAGAGTAAGGGCTAACTTTTTCATTCAGAAATGTGCATCATGTAGCTCTAACTCTGAAAGGTTTTGGGACACTGTAAAGTCCATGGAGAATAAGAGACCTCCTCCCTGCTGTCAGATCACTGACCATTTCGTATTCCACCATACCTTCTCCGCTGTGCAATCCAGTTTACGAGCTGGTCATAGGTGCACCTCAGCCACTCTCAAGATACTAAACGAAATCTTAACCGCCATCGATAAGAAACATTATTGTACAGCCGTATACATCGACCTGGCCAAGGCTTTCGACTCTGTCAATCACCACATCCTCATCGGCAGACTCGACAGCCTTGGTTTCTCAAATGATTGCCTCGCCTGGTTCACCAACTACTTCTCTGATAGAGTTCAGTGTGTCAAATCGGAGGGTCTGCTGTCCGGACCTCTGGCAGTCTCTATGGGGGTGCCACAGGGTTCAATTCTTGGACCGACTCTCTTCTCTGTATACATCAATGAGGTCCCTCTTGCTGCTGGTGAGTCTCTGATCCACCTCTACGCAGACGACACCATTCTGTATACTTCTGGCCCTTCTTTGGACACTGTGTTAACAACCCTCCAGGCAAGCTTCAATGCCATACAACTCTCCTTCCGTGGCCTCCAATTGCTCTTAAATACAAGTAAAACTAAATGCATGCTCTTCAACCGATCGCTACCCGCACCTGCCCGCCAGTCCAACATCACTACTCTGGACGGCTCTGACTTAGAATACGTGGACAACTGCAAATACTTAGGTGTCTGGTTAGACTGTAAACTCTCCTTCCAGACCCATATCAAACATCTCCAATCCAAAGTTAAATCTAGAATTGGCTTCCTATTTCGCAACAAAGCATCCTTCACTCATGCTGCCAAACATACCCTTGTAAAACTGACCATCCTACCAATCCTCGACTTTGGCGATCTCATTTACAAAATAGCCTCCAATACCTTACTCAACAAATTGGATGCAGTCTATCACAGTGCAATCTGTTTTGTCACCAAAGCCCCATATACTACCCACCATTGCGACCTGTTGATCTTGCTTCATACTCGTCGCCAAACCCACTGGCTCCATGTCATCTACAAGACCCTGCTAGGGAAAGTCCCCCCTTATCTCAGCTCGCTGGTCACCATAGCATCTCCCACCTGTAGCACACGCTCCAGCAGGTATATCTCTCTAGTCACCCCCAAAACCAATTCTTTCTTTGGCCGCCTCACCAACTGTCAGAGCAGCTCACAGATGAATGCACCTGTACATAGCCCACCTATAATTTAGCCCAAACAACTACCTCTTTCCCTACTGTATTTAATTTTATTTATTTATTTTGCTCCTTTGCACCCCATTATTTTTATTTCTACTTTGCACATTCTTCCATTGCAAATCTACCATTCCAGTGTTTTACTTGCTATATTGTATTTACTTTGCCACCATGGCCTTTTTTTTGCCTTTACCTCCCTTATCTCACCTCATTTGCTCACATTGTATATAGACTTGTTGATACTGTATTATTGACTGTATGTTTGTTTTACTCCATGTGTAACTCTGTGTCGTTGTATGTGTCGAACTGCTTTGCTTTATCTTGGCCAGGTCGCAGTTGTAAATGAGAACTTGTTCTCAACTTGCCTAACTGGTTAAATAAAGGTAAAATAAAAAAATATAAAGCACTGCAGTGGGGAAACTGGGTGCCTAGGCTTTCTTTCTGAATGGGCAGTGATGCTGAAACATGGAGTCACACGCTGGTCAGTCATCTATGTTGACTCAGAGGGAGGTGACTTCCTGGCTTTACTCAACTGGTTGTTCTTCCAGCCCTCACCACACCAACACAGGGACACTGTCCTAGCCCTCACCACACCACGACAGAGGGACACTGTCCTAGCCCACACCACACAGGGACACTGTCCTAGCCCACACCACACAGGGACACTGTCCTAGTCCTCACCACACAGGGACACTGTCCAAGCCCTCACCACACAGGGACACTGTCCAAGCCCTCACCACACAGGGACACTGTCCAAGCCCTCACCACACCACGACAGAGGGACACTGTCCTAGTCCTCACCACACAGGGACACTGTCCAAGCCCTCACCACATGGGGACACTGTCCAAGCCCTCACCACACCACCACACAGGGACACTGTCCTAGTCCTCACCACACAGGGACACTGTCCAAGCCCTCACCACACGGGGACACTGTCCTAGCCCTCACCACACAGGGACACTGCCCAAGCCCTCACCACACAGGGACACTGTCCAAGCCCTCACCACACCACGACAGAGGGACACTGTCCTAGTCCTCACCACACAGGGACACTGTCCAAGCCCTCACCACACGGGGACACTGTCCTAGCCCTCAACACACAGGGACACTGCCCAAGCCCTCACCACACAGGGATACTGTCCAAGCCCTCACCACACCACCACACAGGGACACTGTCCAAGCCCTCACCACACAGAGACACTGTCCTAGCCCTCACCACACAGGGACACTGTCCTAGCCCTCACCACACCGCCACACAGGGACACTGTCCTAGCCCTCACCACACCACCACACAGGGACACTGTCCTAGCCCTCACCACACCACCACACAGGGACACTGTCCTAGCCCTCACCACACCACCACACAGGGACACTGTCCAAGCCCTCACCACACCACCACACAGGGACACTGTCCAAGAACTCACCACACAGGGACACTGTCCTAGTACTCACCACACAGGGACACTGCCCAAGCCCTCACCACACCACGACACAGGGACACTGCCCAAGCCCTCACCACACCATGACACAGGGACACTGTCCAAGAACTCACCACATAGGGACACTGCCCAAGCCCTCACCACACCATGACATAGGGACACTGTCCTAGTCCTCACCACACAGGGACACTGTCCAATCCCTCACCACACAGGGACACTGTCCAAGCCCTCACCACACCACAACACAGGGACACTGCCCAAGCCCTCACCACACCACGACACAGGGACACTGTCCAAGCCCTCACCACACAGGACACTGTCCTAGCCCTCACCACACAGGGACACTGTCCTAGCCCTCACCACACCACCACACAGGGACACTGTCCTAGCCCTCACCACACCACCACACAGGGACACTGTCCTAGCCCTCACCACACCACCACACAGGGACACTGTCCAAGCCCTCACCACACCACCACACAGGGACACTGTCCAAGCCCTCACCACACTACCACACAGGGACACTGTCCAAGAACTCACCACACAGGGACACTGTCCTAGTACTCACCACACAGGGACACTGCCCAAGCCCTCACCACACCACGACACAGGGACACTGCCCAAGCCCTCACCACACCATGACACAGGGACACTGTCCAAGAACTCACCACACAGGGACACTGCCCAAGCCCTCACCACACCATGACATAGGGACACTGTCCAAGTCCTCACCACACAGGGACACTGTCCAATCCCTCACCACACAGGGACACTGTCCAAGCCCTCACCACACCACAACACAGGGACACTGCCCAAGCCCTCACCACACCACGACACAGGGACACTGTCCTAGCCCTCACCACACAGGGACACTGTCCAAGCCCTCACCACACAGGGACACTGTCCAAGCCCTCACCACACAGGGACACTGTCCTAGTCCTCACCACACAGGGACACTGTCCAAGCCCTCACCACACAGGGACACTGTCCAAGCCCTCACCACACAGGGATACTGTCCAAGCCCTCACCACACAGGGACACTGTCCTAGCCCTCACCACAGAGGGACACTGTCCTAGTCCTCGCCACACAGGGACACTGCCCAAGCCCTCACCACACCACGACACAGGGACACTGTCCAAGCCCTCACCACACAGGGACACTGTCCAAGCTCTCACCACACCACCACACAGAGACACTGTCCTAGGCCTCACCACACCACCACACAGGGACACTGTCCAAGCCCTCACCACACAGGGACACTGTCCAAGCTCTCACCACACCACCACACAGAGACACTGTCCTAGCCCTCACCACACCACCACACAGGGATACTGTCCAAGCCCTCACCACACCACCACACAGGGACACTGTCCAAGCCCTCACCACACCACCACACAGGGATACTGTCCAAGCCCTCACCACACCACCACACAGGGACACTGTCCTAGCCCTCACCACACAGGGACACTGCCCAAGCCCTCACCACACAGGGACACTGTCCTAGTCCTCACCACACAGGGACACTGCCCAAGCCCTCACCACACAGGGACACTGTCCTAGCCCTCACCACACAGGGACACTGACCTAGCCCTCACCACACAGGGACACTGTCCAAGCCATAACCACACAGGGACACTGTCCAAGCCCTCACCACACAGGGACACTGTCCTAGCCCTCACCACACAGGGACACTGTCCTAGTCCTCACAACACAGGGACACTGTCCAAGCTCTCACCACACAGGGACACTGTCCAAGCCCTCACCACACAGGGACACTGTCCTAGGTCTCACCACACAGGGACACTGTCCAAGCTCCCACCACACAGGGTCACTGTCCAAGCCCTCACCACGCCACCACGCAGGGACACAGTCCTAGCCCTCACCACACAGGGACACTGTCCTAGCCCTCACCACACAGGGACACTGTCCAAGCCCTCACCACACCACCACACAGGGACACTGTCCTAGCCCTCACCACACCAACACAGGGACACTGTCCTAGCCCTCACCACACAGGGACACTGTCCTAGCCCTCACCACACCACCACACAGGGACACTGTCCTAGCCCTCACCACACAGGGACACTGTCCAAGCTCTCACCACACCACCACACAGGGACACTGTCCTAGCCCTCACCACACCAACACAGGGACACTGTCCTAGCCCTCACCACACAGGGACACTGTCCTAGCCCTCACCACACCACCACACAGGGACACTGTCCAAGCCCTCACCACACCACCACACAGGGACACTGTCCAAGAACTCACCACCACACAGGGACACTGCCCAAGCCCTCACCACACCACGACACAGGGACACTGCCCAAGCCCTCACCACACCACGACACAGGGACACTGCCCAAGCACTCACCACACCATGACACAGGGACACTGTCCAAGAACTCACCACACAGGGACACTGCCCAAGCCCTCACCACACCATGACACAGGGACACTGTCCTAGTCCTCACCACACAGGGACACTGTCCAAGCCCTCACCACACAGGGACACTGTCCAAGCCCTCACCACACCACAACACAGGGACACTGCCCAAGCCCTCACCACACCACGACACAGGGACACTGTCCTAGCCCTCACCACACAGGGACACTGTCCAAGCCCTCACCACACAGGGACACTGTCCTAGCCCTCACCACACAGGGACACTGTCCTAGTCCTCACCACACAGGGACACTGTCCAAGCCCTCACCACACAGGGACACTGTCCAAGCCCTCACCACACAGGGATACTGTCCAAGCCCTCACCACACAGGGACACTGTCCTAGCCCTCACCACAGAGGGACACTGTCCTAGTCCTCGCCACACAGGGACACTGCCCAAGCCCTCACCACACCACGACACAGGGACACTGTCCAAGCCCTCACCACACAGGGACACTGTCCAAGCTCTCACCACACCACCACACAGAGACACTGTCCAAGCCCTCACCACACCACCACACAGGGACACTGTCCTAGCCCTCACCACACAGGGACACTGCCCAAGCCCTCACCACACAGGGACACTGTCCTAGTCCTCACCACACAGGGACACTGCCCAAGCCCTCACCACACAGGGACACTGTCCTAGTCCTCACCACACAGGGACACTGACCTAGCCCTCACCACACAGGGACACTGTCCAAGCCATAACCACACAGGGACACTGTCCAAGCCCTCACCACACAGGGACACTGTCCTAGCCCTCACCACACAGGGACACTGTCCTAGTCCTCACCACACAGGGACACTGTCCAAGCTCTCACCACACAGGGACACTGTCCAAGCCCTCACAAAACAGGGACACTGTCCTAGCTCTCACCACACAGGGACACTGTCCTAGCCCTCACCACACAGGGACACTGTCCAAGCCCTCACCACGCCACCACACAGGGACACAGTCCTAGCACTCACCACACAGGGACACTGTCCAGCCCTCACCACACAGGGACACTGTCCTAGCCCTCACCACACAGGGACACTGTCCAAGCCCTCACCACACCAACACAGGGACACTGTCCTAGCCCTCACCACACAGGGACACTGTCCTAGCCCTCACCACACCACCACACAGGGACACTGTCCTAGCCCTCACCACACAGGGACACTGTCCTAGCCCTCACCATACCACCACACAGGGACACTGTCCTAGCCCTCACCACACAGGGACACTGTCCTAGCCCTCACCATACCACTACACAGGGACACTGTCCTAGCCCTCACCACACCACCACACAGGGACACTGTCCTCGCCCTCACCACACCACCACACAGGGACACTGTCCAAGCCCTCACCACACAGGGACACTGTCCAAGCTCTCACCACACCACCACACAGAGACACTGTCCTAGCCCTCACCACACAGGGACACTGTCCTAGCTCTCACCACACAGGGACACTGTCCTAGCTCTCACCACACAGGGACACTGTCCTAGCTCTCACCACACAGGGACACTGTCCAAGCCCTCACCACACAGGGACACTGTCCAAGCCCTCACCACACAGGGACACTGTCCAAGCCCTCACCACACAGGGACACTGTCCAAGCCCTCACCACACAGGGACACTGTCCAAGCCCTCACCACACAGGGACACTGTCCAAGCCCTCACCACACAGGGACACTGTCCAAGCCCTCACCACACCACCACACAGGGACACTGTCCAAGCCCTCACCACACCACCACACAGGGACACTGTCCAAGCCCTCACCACACCACCACACAGGGACACTGTCCAAGCCCTCACCACACAGGGACACTGTCCAAGCCCTCACCACACCACCACACAGGGACACTGTCCAAGCCCTCACCACACAGGGACACTGTCCAAGCCCTCACCACACCACCACACAGGGACACTGTCCAAGCCCTCACCACACCACCACACAGGGACACTGTCCAAGCCCTCACCACACCACCACACAGGGACACTGTCCAAGCCCTCACCACACTTGGTTTTTATCACACACAGAGGACAAGCTAAACAGGGATCGCACAAAACTACCATCTCTTCCCATGGTCCCTGGAGCTCAGGGCCAGCCGCTCTGGGCCAGCACTGCTGAAACAAAATACTAACTAACGAGGCGACAGGTCCTACACATCCTGGCCAATGAGGATGATTACAATCAGGGCAAGCCACACCTAAACAGAACCAACCTCAAACTTGAAATCCAAAATGAAATCGAGCAAACCCCCAAAGACTATAACACCAGGCACAGACTGACTCACCTCCCACTGTAGATGAGGGGGAATGTTTCTGATCTGGATCTTGCGACTCCTGCAGAGATTACAGAGGCGGAGGGGAAGGACAAAAATGAGTTAACAGCTGAACCACAGGGTCAATCAGGAGAGAAGGTGTTAACAGCTCAACCACAGGGTCAATCAGGAGAGAAGGTGTTAACAACTCAACCACAGGGTCAATCAGGAGAGAAGGTGTTAACAGCTGAACCACAGGGTCAATCAGGAGAGGAGGTGTTAACAGCTCAACCACAGGGTCAATCAGGAGAGGAGGTGTTAACAGCTCAACCACAGGGTCAATCAGGAGAGAAGGTGTTAACAGCTCAACCACAGGGTCAATCAGGAGAGAAGGTGTTAACAGCTGAACCACAGGGTCAATCAGGAGAGAAGGTGTTAACAGCTCAACCACAGGGTCAATCAGGAGAGGAGGTGTTAACAGCTGAACCACAGGGTCAATCAGGAGAGGAGGTGTTAACAGCTGAACCACAGGGTCAATCAGGAGAGGAGGTGTTAACAGCTGAACCACAGGGTCAATCAGGAGAGAAGGTGTTAACAGCTGAACCACAGGGTCAATCAGGAGAGAAGGTGTTAACAGCTGAACCACAGGGTCAATCAGGAGAGGAGGTGTTAACAGCTCAACCACAGGGTCAATCAGGAGAGGAGGTGTTAACAGCTGAACCACAGGGTCAATCAGGAGAGAAGGTGTTAACAGCTGAACCACAGGGTCAATCAGGAGAGGAGGTGTTAACAGCTCAACCACAGGGTCAATCAGGAGAGGAGGTGTTAACAGCTCAACCACAGGGTCAATCAGGAGAGAAGGGGTAACAGCTGAACCACAGGGTCAATCAGGAGAGAAGGTGTTAACAACTCAACCACAGGGTCAATCAGGAGAGGAGGTGTTAACAGCTGAACCACAGGGTCAATCAGGAGAGAAGGTGTTAACAGCTGAACCACAGGGTCAATCAGGAGAGGGGGTGTTAACAGCTGAACCACAGGGTCAATCAGGAGAGAAGGTGTTAACAGCTGAACCACAGGGTCAATCAGGAGAGAAGGTGTTAACAGCTGAACCACAGGGTCAATCAGGAGAGAAGGTGTTAACAGCTCAACCACAGGGTCAATCAGGAGAGAAGGTGTTAACAGCTGAACCACAGGGTCAATCAGGAGAGGAGGTGTTAACAGCTGAACCACAGGGTCAATCAGGAGAGGAGGTGTTAACAGCTGAACCACAGGGTCAATCAGGAGAGGAGGTGTTAACAGCTGAACCACAGGGTCAATCAGGAGAGGAGGTGTTAACAGCTGAACCACAGGGTCAATCAGGAGAGAAGGTGTTAACAGCTCAACCACAGGGTCAATCAGGAGAGGAGGTGTTAACAGCTGAACCACAGGGTCAATCAAGAGAGGAGGTGTTAACAGCTCAACCACAGGGTCAATCAGGAGAGGAGGTGTTAACAGCTGAACCACAGGGTCAATCAAGAGAGGAGGTGTTAACAACTCAACCACAGGGTCAATCAGGAGAGGAGGTGTTAACAGCTGAACCACAGGGTCAATCAGGAGAGAAGGTGTTAACAGCTCAACCACAGGGTCAATCAGGAGAGAAGGTGTTAACAGCTGAACCACAGGGTCAATCAGGAGAGAAGGTGTTAACAGCTGAACCACAGGGTCAATCAGGAGAGAAGGTGTTAACAACTCAACCACAGGGTCAATCAGGAGAGGAGGTGTTAACAGCTGAACCACAGGGTCAATCAGGAGAGAAGGTGTTAACAACTCAACCACAGGGTCAATCAGGAGAGGAGGTGTTAACAGCTCAACCACAGGGTCAATCAGGAGAGAAGGTGTTAACAGCTGAACCACAGGGTCAATCAGGAGAGAAGGTGTTAACAGCTGAACCACAGGGTCAATCAGGAGAGAAGGTGTTAACAGCTGAACCACAGGGTCAATCAGGAGAGGAGGTGTTAACAGCTGAACCACAGGGTCAATCAGGAGAGAAGGTGTTAACAGCTCAACCACAGGGTCAATCAGGAGAGGAGGTGTTAACAGCTCAACCACAGGGTCAATCAGGAGAGGAGGTGTTAACAGCTCAACCACAGGGTCAATCAGGAGAGGAGGTGTTAACAGCTGAACCACAGGGTCAATCAGGAGAGGAGGTGTTAACAGCTGAACCACAGGGTCAATCAGGAGAGAGGTGTTAACAGCTCAACCACAGGGTCAATCAGGAGAGGAGGTGTTAACAGCTCAACCACAGGGTCAATCAGGAGAGGAGGTGTTAACAGCTCAACCACAGGGTCAATCAGGAGAGAAGGTGTTAACAACTCAACCACAGGGTCAATCAGGAGAGGAGGTGTTAACAGCTGAACCACAGGGTCAATCAGGAGAGGAGGTGTTAACAGCTCAACCACAGGGTCAATCAGGAGAGGAGGTGTTAACAGCTGAACCACAGGGTCAATCAGGAGAGGAGGTGTTAACAGCTGAACCACAGGGTCAATCAGGAGAGAAGGTGTTAACAGCTGAACCACAGGGTCAATCAGGAGAGGGGGTGTTAACAGCTGAACCACAGGGTCAATCAGGAGAGAAGGGTGTTAACAGCTGAACCACAGGGTCAATCAGGAGAGAAGGTGTTAACAGCTGAACCACAGGGTCAATCAGGAGAGAAGGTGTTAACAGCTGAACCACAGGGTCAATCAGGAGAGAGGTGTTAACAGCTGAACCACAGGGTCAATCAGGAGAGAAGGTGTTAACAACTGAACCACAGGGTCAATCAGGAGAGAAGGTGTTAACAACTCAACCACAGGGTCAATCAGGAGAGAAGGTGTTAACAGCTCAACCACAGGGTCAATCAGGAGAGAAGGTGTTAACAGCTCAACCACAGGGTCAATCAGGAGAGGAGGTGTTAACAGCTGAACCACAGGGTCAATCAGGAGAGGAGGTGTTAACAGCTGAACCACAACCTCTGTACCTACACCAAGGGACCATTTTTGTGGTCTGGGAGAAATGTAAGAAATGTGTATTTTTCCTTTAATTCAAATGTGCACTATTGTTTGGTAGTGATGCCACTGACCAGCGAACAATGGGTAAATGAACCTGTATTTCTGGAAATGTAAATTAGTGAAGTGTTCAGCAAGATTACATGTCTACCTTAATCGTTATTTAAGATACTTTCATAACAACTGTAGCTAGCATTAGAGGTGGTAGGTAGCTGTTAAAGTGTTGAGGGATTAACCAAACGGTCACTTGTTTGAATCCCCGAGCTGGCAAGGTGGACTAATGTTCCGTTCTGCCCTTGAGCAAAGCAGTTCACTCCCACCTCCCTGGGTGCTGATGATTCAGAAAGGTTTGGTTAAATGCAGAAAACATATTTCGGCTGAATGCATTCAGTTGTTAGGGAAAGGGGATACCAAGTCAGTTGCACGTTAGTAGCATTAGCTAGCTATATCAAATTTAGCTAGCAGGCACAGCTAAATAAAAATCCCCCTAGATACTTTACTACAGTATATCTCCAAGCCATGTCAATAGATTTGTAATTGAAAGAGGACAAGGTTGTCTCTATTCTTATTGGTTCTTATTGCATCCACACAACAAAGTGTGGAAAAGGTCAAGGGGTCTAAACACTTTCCGAATGCACTGGAGAGTGATGTACTCAGTGAATTCTACCTGGATGGATGGCTGGAGAGTGATGTACTCAGTGAATTCTACCTGGATGGATGGAGAGTGATGTACTCAGTGAATTCTACCTGGATGGATGGAGAGTGATGTACTCAGTGAATTCTACCTGGATGGATGGAGAGTGATGTACTCAGTGAATTCTACCTGGATGGATGAATGGATGGAGAGTGATGTACTCAGTGAATTCTACCTGGATGGATGGAGAGTGATGTATTCAGTGAATTCTACCTGGATGGCTGGAGAGTGATGTACTCAGTGAATTCTACCTGGATGGCTGGAGAGTGATGTACTCAGTGAATTCTACCTGGATGGATGGAGAGTGATGTACTCAGTGAATTCTACCTGGATGGATGGCTGGAGAGTGATGTACTCAGAGAATTCTACCTGGATGGATGGATGGAGAGTGATGTACTCAGTGAATTCTACCTGGATGGATGGAGAGTGATGTACTCAGTGAATTCTACCTGGATGGATGGCTGGAGAGTGATGTACTCAGTGAATTCTACCTGGATGGATGGAGAGTGATGTACTCAGTGAATTCTACCTGGATGGATGGAGAGTGATGTACTCAGTGAATTCTACCTGGATGGATGGATGGATGGATGGAGAGTGATGTACTCAGTGAATTCTACGTGGATGGATGGAGAGTGATGTACTCAGTGAATTCTACCTGGATGGATGGATGGAGAGTGATGTATTCAGTGAATTCTACCTGGATGGATGGAGAGTGATGTACTCAGTGAATTCTACCTGGATGGATGGAGAGTGATGTACTCAGTGAATTCTACCTGGATGGATGGATGATGAGTGAGATGGATGTGATGTACTCAGTGAATTCTACCTGGATGGATGGATGGAGAGTGATGTATTCAGTGAATTCTACCTGGATGGATGGAGAGTGATGTACTCAGTGAATTCTACCTGGATGGATGGAGAGTGATGTACTCAGTGAATTCTACCTGGATGGCTGGAGAGTGATGTACTCAGTGAATTCTACCTGGATGGATGGAGAGTGATGTACTCAGTGAATTCTACCTGGATGGATGGAGAGTGATGTACTCAGTGAATTCTACCTGGATGGATGGAGAGTGATGTACTCAGTGAATTCTACCTGGATGGATGGATGGAGAGTGATGTACTCAGTGAATTCTACCTGGATGGATGGAGAGTGATGTATTCAGTGAATTCTACCTGGATGGCTGGAGAGTGATGTACTCAGTGAATTCTACCTGGATGGATGGAGAGTGATGTACTCAGTGAATTCTACCTGGATGGATGGATGGCTGGAGAGTGATGCACTCAGTGTATTCTACTTGGATGGATGGATGGATGGATGGATGGATGGATGGATGGATGGAGGGATGGAGAGTGATGCACTCATTGTATTCGACCTGGATGGATGGCTGGGGAGTGATGTACTCAGTGAATTCTACATGGATGGATGGATGGACACAGGACTGCTGCTCAGACTGAAAGTAACTACTAAAAACAGCAACACAACAGTAACTACCCCAAACAGCAACACACTGAGGATTTGGTGTGACAACAGAGCGCTAAAGGTGCTGGGAAACAATCTCACACTTATTATGAATTCATTTCTGGCGGTTAAATAACTTTGCCCAGAAAAACACGACACCCATAACTACTAAGTGACTTGGTCTACGTGAATATGGAACCAATGGGGCAACAACCATGTAGCTCACGTGAGAGAGGACGGAATCATGTGAAATAACAAGTCTCTCTCTGACGCTCCATCATTCCCGTGGTGAAAAAGCCAATTCCACAAGACCGACTCACATCTGTGGCTCCCTGTTTCAGCTAGGAATCAGTGTCAGAGTCAAGGCTTCTGTGAGAGGATCCCACAGCAAAACCTTTAAAATGGTTGTTTTTTTAAATGCTACCAAATATAATTTACAGAAACTTGTTACAAATGACGGAGTCACCCATGATTCACCAAACAATATTTAGAAAGAGGAAGCAAAGTACTTTAAGCATATGTTTTCATTTCAGTCTCCTTCATTTCCACTAACTGAAGTTAACTGCCAGAATTTGTTCCTATTAATAATGTAACATTAACAGCCATACAGAAAGACTCATGTGAAGGTGAATTACAGAGGAGGAACTTCTTGATGCAATTAAAGCCTTTAAGTCTGGGAAAACTCCAGGGCTGGATAGCATACCAGTTGAGGCATACCAAACTCCAGGGCGGGATGGCATACCAGTTGAGGTTTACCAAACTCCGGGGCTGGATTTTTTTTTTTTTTTTTTTTTTTTTACCTTTATTTAACCAGGCAAGTCAGTTAAGAAAAAGTCTTATTTTCAATGACGGCCCTGAACTCTCTGCTTCCTGCGCCTGACTCCTCACCCACTACACTCAGACCGTTACATAGCAGGAGGATTGTAACGCTGTGAACCAAGATGTTGTGAGTTCAAATCCCAGGTGAGGACATGTTGGATGATATTTACAGTGCTGTATAAACAAACATACGTGAAATGTGTGATGTTCCGGAGACATCCTAAGGACAGTGAAGTCTTCTTTCTATCAAAACCCAACAATGCGATAATCAATAACAATGTAATACTAGAAAAAACACATGAGAAATAAGAAGAACACAGTAAGTAAGTATGCTATACTGAACAAAAATATAAACTCAACATGTAAATTGTTGGTCCCATGTTTTATAAGCTGAAATGTTCCATGAACACAAAAAATGTATTTCTCTCATTTGGGGCACAAATGCGTTTACATCCCAGTTAGTGAGCACTTCTCCTTTGCCAAGATAATCCATCCACCTGACAGGTGTGGCATATCAACAAGCTGGTTAAACAGCATGATCAATAGAAACGTGCACCTTCTGCTGGGGACCAAAAATAAAGCCACTCTAAAATGTGTAGTTAAGCCCAGTACATCACTGGGGCCAAGCTCGCTGCCAACCAGGACCTCTATATCAGGCGGTGTGAAAGGAAGGCCAGGAAAATGGTTAAAGGCTGCAGCCAACCAAGCCACAAGACTGTTCTCTGTGCTTCTGCACAGCAAGTGGTACCGGTGCATCAAGTCTGGCACCCACAAGCTCTTGAACAGCTTCTACCCTTAAGCAATAAGACTGATAAATAGCTACAATAGAGCAACACGGACTCTCTGAGTTAACCCTGTATCGTTATTGACCTTTTATTTTCTCTATGTACACTGACAGGACTCTACACACTGACAACAGGACTCTACACACTGACAACAGGAATCTACACACTGACAGGACTCTACACACTGACAACAGAACTCTACAACTTGACAGGACTCTACACACTATCAGGACTCTAGACGCTGACAGGACTCTAGACGCTGACAGGACTCTAGACGATGACAGGACTCTAGACGCTGACAGGACTCTAGACGCTGACAGGACTCTACACACTATCAGGACTCTAGACGCTGACAGGACTCTAGACGCAGACAGGACTCTAGACGCAGACAGGACTCTACACGCTGACAGGACTCTAGACGCTGACAGGACTCTAGACGCTGACAGGACTCTAGACGCTGACGGGACTCTAGACGCTGACAGGACTCTACACACTATCAGGACTCTAGACGCTGACAGGACTCTAGACGACCCTTCAGACAGGACTCTAGACGCAGACAGGACTCTACACGCTGACAGGACTCTAGACGCTGACATGACTCTAGACGCTGACAGGACTCTAGACGCTGACGGGACTCTAGACGCAGACAGGACTCTAGACGCAGACAGGACTCTACACGCTGACAGGACTCTAGACGCTGACATGACTCTAGACGCTGACAGGACTCTAGACGCTGACGGGACTCTAGACGCTGACGGGACTCTAGACGCTGATGGGACTCTACACGCTATCAGGACTCTACACGCTATCAGGACTCTACACGCTGACAGGACTTTACACGCTGACAGGATTCTACACGCTGATAGGACTCTAGACGCTGACAGGACTCTACACGCTATCAGGACTCTACACACTGACAGGACTCTAGACGCTGACAGGACTCTAGATGCTGACAGGACTTTACACGCTGACAGGACTTTACACGCTGACAGGACTCTACACGCTGACAGGACTCTACACGCTGACAGGACTCTACACGCTATCAGGACTCTACACGCTGACAGGACTCTACACGCTATCAGGACTCTACACGCTGACGGGACTCTACACGCTATCAGGACTCTACACACTATCAGGACTCTAGACGCTGACAGGACTCTAGATACTGACAGGACTTTACACGCTGACAGGACTCTACACGCTGACAGGACTCTACACGCTATCAGGACTCTACACACTATCAGGACTCTAGAGGCTGACAGGACTCTAGATGCTGACAGGACTTTACACGCTGACAGGACTCTACACGCTGACAGGACTTTACACGCTATCAGGACTCTACACGCTATCAGGACTCTACACGCTATCAGGACTTTACACGCTATCAGGACTCTACACGCTGACAGGACTCTAGACGCTGACGGGACTCTACACGCTATCAGGACTCTACACACTATCAGGACTCTAGATGCTATCAGGACTCTACACGCTGACAGGACTCTACACGCTGACAGGACTTTACACGCTGACAGGACTCTACACGCTGACAGGACTTTACACGCTGACAGGACTCTACACACTGACAGGATTCTACACACTGACAGGACTCTAGACACTGACAGGACTCTACACACTGACAGGACCCTACACACTGACAGGACTCTACACACTGACAGGACTCTACACACTGACAGGACTCTACACGCTGACAGGACCCTACACTCCTGTATCCCTGTCTCCTTCCCCCTATACATATCTACCTCCATCACTCCAGTATCCCTGTCTCCTTCCCCCTAAATATATCTACCTCCATCACTCCAGTATCCCTGTCCCCTTCCCCCTAAATATATCTACCTCCATCACTCCAGTATCCCTGTCCCCTTCCCCCTAAATATATCTACCTCCATCACTCCTGTATCCCTGTCTCCTTCCCCCTATACATATCTACCTCCATCACTCCTGTATCCCTGTCCCCTTCCCCCTATACATATCTACCTCCATCACTCCTGTATCCCTGTCCCCTTCCCCCTATACATATCTACCTCCAGATGCTATCAGGACTCTACACACTGACAGGACTCTACACGCTGACAGGACTCTACACACTGACAGGACTCTACACGCTGACAGGACTCTACACGCTGACAGGACTCTACACACTGACAGGACTCTACACGCTGACAGGACTCTACACGCTGACAGGATTATACACGCTGACAGGACTCTAGACGCTGACGGGACTCTACACGCTGACAGGACTCTACACGCTGACAGGACTCTACACGCTGACAGGACTTTACACACTGACAGGACTCTAGACGCTGACAGGATTCTACACGATGACAGGATTCTACACACTGACAGGACTCTACACACTGACAGGACTCTACACACTGACAGGACCCTACACGCTGACAGGACTCTACACACTGACAGGACTCTACACGCTATCAGGACTCTACACACTGACAGGACCCTACACGCTGACAGGACTCTACACGCTGACAGGACTTTACACGCTGACAGGACTTTACACGCTGACAGGACTTTACACGCTGACAGGACTCTAGACGCTGACGGGACTCTACACGCTATCAGGACTCTACACACTATCAGGACTCTACACACTGACACTGACAGGACTCTAGATACTGACAGGACTCTACACGCTGACAGGACTTTACACGCTGACAGGACTTTACACGCTGACAGGACTTTACACGCTGACAGGACTCTACACGCTGACAGGACTCTACACACTGACAGGACTCTACACACTATCAGGACTCTACACACTGACAGGACTCTAGATACTGACAGGACTCTACACGCTGACAGGACTTTACACGCTGACAGGACTTTACACGCTGACAGGACTTTACACGCTGACAGGACTTTACACGCTGACAGGACTTTACACGCTGACAGGACTCTACACGCTGACAGGACTCTACACGCTGACAGGACTCTACACACTGACACTGACAGGACTCTAGATACTGACAGGACTCTACACGCTGACAGGACTTTACACGCTGACAGGACTTTACACGCTGACAGGACTTTACACGCTGACAGGACTCTACACGCTGACAGGACTCTACACGCTGACAGGACTCTACACACTGACACTGACAGGACTCTAGATACTGACAGGACTCTACACGCTGACAGGACTCTACACACTATCAGGACTCTACACGCTATCAGGACTTTCACGCTGACAGGACTTTACACGCTATCAGGACTCTACACACTGACAGGACTCTACACACTGACACTGACAGGACTCTAGATACTGACAGGACTCTACACGCTGACAGGACTTTACACGCTGACAGGACTCTACACGCTATCAGGACTCTACACGCTGACAGGACTCTACACGCTGACAGGACTCTACACGCTATCAGGACTCTACACGCTATCAGGACTCTACACGCTGACAGGACTCTACACGCTATCAGGACTTTCACACTGACAGGACTCTACACGCTATCAGGACTCTACACGCTGACAGGACTCTACACGCTGACAGGACTCTACACGCTGACAGGACTCTACACGCTATCAGGACTCTACACGCTGACAGGACTTTAGACGCTATCAGGACTTTAGACGCTGACAGGACTCTACACGCTGACAGGACTCTACACGCTGACAGGACTTTAGACGCTGACAGGACTCTACACGCTGACAGGACTCTACACGCTATCAGGACTTTAGACGCTGACGGGACTCTACACGCTGACAGGACTCTACACACTGACAGGACTCTACACGCTATCAGGACTCTACACGCTGACAGGACTCTACACGCTGACAGGACTCTACACGCTGACAGGACTCTACACACTGACAGGACTCTACACGCTGACAGGACTCTACACGCTGACAGGACTCTACACGCTATCAGGACTCTACACGCTGACAGGACTCTACACGCTGACAGGACTCTACACACTGACAGGACTCTACACACTGACAGGACTCTACACTCCTAAATATATCTACCTCCATCACTCCAGTATCCCTGTCCCCTTCCCCCTAAATATATCTACCTCCATCACTCCTGTATCCCTGTCGCCTTCCCCCTATACATATCTACCTACATCACTCCTGTATCCCTGTCGCCTTCCCCCTATACATATCGACCTCCATCACGCCAGTATCCCTGTCCCCTTACCCCTATACATATCTACCTCCATCACTCCTGTATCCCTGTCGCCTTCCCCCTATACATATCTACCTCCATCACTCCTGTATCCCTGTCGCCTTCCCCCTATACATATCTACCTCCATCACTCCAGTATCCCTGTCCCCTTCCCCCTAAATATATCTACCTCCATCACTCCTGTATCCCTGTCTCCTTCCCCCTATACATATCTACCTCCATCACTCCAGTATCCCTGTCCCCTTCCCCCTAAATATATCTACCTCCATCACTCCTGTATCCCTGTCGCCTTCCCCCTATACATATCTACCTCCATCACTCCAGTATCCCTGTCCCCTTACCCCTATACATATCTACCACCATCACTCCTGTATCTTGTCCCCTTCCCCCTATACATATCTACCTCCATCACTCCAGTATCCCTGTCCCCTTACCCCTATACATATCTACCTCCATCACTCCTGTATCCCTGTCCCCTTCCCCCTATACATATCTACCTCCATCACTCCAGTATCCCTGTCCCCTTCCCCTATACATATCTACCTCCATCACTCCAGTATCCCTGTCTCCTTCCCCCTATACATACCTACCTCCATCACTCCAGTATCCCTGTCTCCCTCCCCTATACATATCTACCTCCATCACTCCAGTATCCCTGTCCCCTTCCCCCTATACATATCTACCTCCATCACTCCAGTATCCCTGTCTCCTTCCCCCTATACATATCTACCTCCATCACTCCAGTATCCCTGTCTCCTTCCCCCTATACATATCTACCTCCATCACTCCAGTATCCCTGTCCCCTTCCCCTATACATATCTACCTCCATCACTCCAGTATCCCTGTCCCCTTCCCCCTACACATATCGACCTCCATCACTCCAGTATCCCTGTCCCCTATACATATCTAACTCCATCACTCCCGTATCCCTGTCTCCTTCCCCTATACATATCTACCTCCATCACTCCAGTATCCCTGTCCCCTATACATATCTACCTCCATCACTCCCGTATCCCTGTCTCCTTCCCCTATACATATCTACCTCCATCACTCCAGTATCCCCTTCCCCCTACACATATCGACCTCCATCACTCCAGTATCTCCTTCCCCCTATACATATCGACCTCCATCACTCCAGTATCCCCTTCCACCTATACATATCTACCTCCATCACTCCAGTATCCCCTTCCCCCTATACATATCTACCTCCATCACTCCAGTATCCCTGTCTCCTTCCCCCTACACATATCTACCTCCATCACTCCAGTATCCCTGTCTCCTTCCCCCTACACATATCGACCTCCATCACTCCAGTATCCCTGTCTCCTTCCCCCTATACATACCTACCTCCATCACTCCAGTATCCCTGTCCCCTTCCCCTATACATATCTACCTCCATCACTCCAGTATCCCTGTCTCCTTCCCCCTATACATATCGACCTCCATCACTCCAGTATCCCCTTCCCCCTACACATATCTACCTCCATCACTCCAGTATCCCTGTCTCCTTCCCCCTACACATATCGACCTCCATCTCTCCAGTATCCCTGTCCCCTATACATATCTACCTCCATCACTCCAGTATCCCCTTCCACCTATACATATCTACCTCCATCACTCCAGTATCCCTGTCTCCTTCCCCCTACACATATCGACCTCCATCACTCCAGTATCCCTGTCCCCTATACATATCTACCTCCATCACTCCAGTATCCCCTTCCCCCTATACATATCTACCTCCATCACTCCAGTATCCCTGTCCCCTATACATATCTACCTCCATCACTCCAGTATCCCCTTCCCCCTATACATATCGACCTCCATCACTCCAGTATCCCTGTCCCCTATACATATCTACCTCCATCACTCCAGTATCCCCTTCCCCCTATACATATATACCTCCATCACTCCAGTATCCCCTTCCCCCTATACATATCTACCTCCATCACTCCAGTATCCCCTTCCACCTATACATATCTACCTCCATCACTCCAGTATCCCCTTCCACCTATACATATCTACCTCCATCACTCCAGTATCCCCTTCCACCTATACATATCTACCTCCATCACTCCAGTATCCCCTTCCACCTATACATATCTACCTCCATCACTCCAGTATCTCCTTCCCCCTATACATATCGACCTCCATCACTCCAGTATCCCTGTCTCCTTCCCCCTACACATATCGACCTCCATCACTCCAGTATCCCTGTCCCCTATACATATCTACCTCCATCACTCCAGTATCCCCTTCCACCTATACATATCTACCTCCATCACTCCAGTATCCCTGTCCCCTTCCCCCTATACATATCTACCTCCATCACTCCAGTATCCCTGTCCCCTTCCCCCTATACATATCTACCTCCATCACTCCAGTATCCCCTTCCACCTATACATATCGACCTCCATCACTCCAGTATCCCTGTCCCCTATACATATCTACCTCCATCACTCCAGTATCCCCTTCCACCTATACATATCTACCTCCATCACTCCAGTATCCCCTTCCACCTATACATATCTACCTCCATCACTCCAGTATCCCCTTCCACCTATACATATCTACCTCCATCACTCCAGTATCTCCTTCCCCCTATACATATCGACCTCCATCACTCCAGTATCCCTGTCTCCTTCCCCTACACATATCGACCTCCATCACTCCAGTATCCCTGTCCCCTATACATATCTACCTCCATCACTCCAGTATCCCCTTCCACCTATACATATCTACCTCCATCACTCCAGTATCCCTGTCCCCTTCCCCCTATACATATCTACCTCCATCACTCCAGTATCCCCGTCCCCTTCCCCTATACATATCTACCTCCATCACTCCAGTATCCCTGTCCCCTTCCCCCTATACATATCTACCTCCATCACTCCAGTATCCCTGTCCCCTTCCCCTATACATATCTACCTCCATCACTCCAGTATCCCTGTCCCCTTCCCCCTATACATATCGACCTCCATCACTCCAGTATCCCTGTCCCCTATACATATCTACCTCCATCACTCCAGTATCCCCTTCCACCTATACATATCTACCTCCATCACTCCAGTATCCCTGTCCCCTTCCCCCTATACATATCTACCTCCATCACTCCAGTATCCCCGTCCCCTTCCCCCTATACATATCTACCTCCATCACTCCAGTATCCCCGTCCCCTTCCCCCTATACATATCTACCTCCATCACTCCAGTATCCCTGTCCCCTATACATATCGACCTCCATCACTCCAGTATCCCTGTCCCCTATACATATCTACCTCCATCACTCCAGTATCCCCTTCCACCTATACATATCGACCTCCATCACTCCAGTATCCCTGTCCCCTATACATATCTACCTCCATCACTCCAGTATCCCCTTCCACCTATACATATCTACCTCCATCACTCCAGTATCCCCTTCCACCTATACATATCTACCTCCATCACTCCAGTATCCCCTTCCACCTATACATATCGACCTCCATCACTCCAGTATCCCTGTCCCCTATACATATCGACCTCCATCACTCCAGTATCCCCTTCCCCCTATACATATCTACCTCCATCACTCCAGTATCCCCTTCCCCCTATACATATCTACCTCCATCACTCCAGTATCCCCTTCCACCTATACATATCTACCTCCATCACTCCAGTATCCCCTTCCCCCTATACATACCTACCTCCATCACTCCAGTATCCCCTTCCCCCTATACATATCGACCTCCATCACTCCAGTATCCCCTTCCACCTATACATATCTACCTCCATCACTCCAGTATCCCTGTCCCCTATACATATCGACCTCCATCACTCCAGTATCCCCTTCCCCCTATACATATCTACCTCCATCACTCCAGTATCCCTGTCCCCTATACATATCTACCTCCATCACTCCAGTATCCCCTTCCACCTATACATATCTACCTCCATCACTCCAGTATCCCTGTCCCCTATACATATCGACCTCCATCACTCCAGTATCCCCTTCCACCTATACATATCTACCTCCATCACTCCAGTATCCCTGTCCCCTATACATATCTACCTCCATCACTCCAGTATCCCCTTCCACCTATACATATCTACCTCCATCACTCCAGTATCCCCTTCCACCTATACATATCTACCTCCATCACTCCAGTATCCCTGTCCCCTATACATATCGACCTCCATCACTCCAGTATCCCTGTCTCCTATACATATCTACCTCCATCACTCCAGTATCCCCTTCCACCTATACATATCTACCTCCATCACTCCAGTATCCCCTTCCACCTATACATATCGACCTCCATCACTCCAGTATCCCTGTCCCCTTCCCCCTATACATATCGACCTCCATCACTCCAGTATCCCTGTCCCCTTCCACCTATACATATCGACCTCCATCACTCCAGTATCCCTGTCCCCTTCCCCCTATACATATCGACCTCCATCACTCCAGTATCCCTGTCCCCTTCCACCTATACATATCGACCTCCATCACTCCAGTATCCCTGTCCCCTTCCACCTATACATATCAACCTCCATCACTCCAGTATCCCTGTCCCCTTCCACCTATACATATCGACCTCCATCACTCCAGTATCCCTGTCCCCTTCCCCCTATACATATCGACCTCCATCACTCCAGTATCCCCTTCCACCTATACATATCTACCTCCATCACTCCAGTATCCCCTTCCCCCTATACATACCTACCTCCATCACTCCAGTATCCCCTTCCCCCTATACATATCGACCTCCATCACTCCAGTATCCCTGTCCCCTTCCACCTATACATATCTACCTCCATCACTCCAGTATCCCCTTCCCCCTATACATACCTACCTCCATCACTCCAGTATCCCCTTCCCCCTATACATATCTACCTCCATCACTCCAGTATCCCCTTCCACCTATACATATCTACCTCCATCACTCCAGTATCCCTGTCCCCTATACATATCGACCTCCATCACTCCAGTATCCCCTTCCACCTATACATATCGACCTCCATCACTCCAGTATCCCCTTCCACCTATACATATCTACCTCCATCACTCCAGTATCCCTGTCCCCTATACATATCGACCTCCATCACTCCAGTATCCCCTTCCCCCTATACATATCTACCTCCATCACTCCAGTATCCCCTTCCACCTATACATATCTACCTCCATCACTCCAGTATCCCTGTCCCCTATACATATCGACCTCCATCACTCCAGTATCCCCTTCCACCTATACATATCTACCTCCATCACTCCAGTATCCCCTTCCACCTATACATATCTACCTCCATCACTCCAGTATCCCCTTCCACCTATACATATCTACCTCCATCACTCCAGTATCCCCTTCCCCCTATACATATCTACCTCCATCACTCCAGTATCCCCTTCCACCTATACATATCTACCTCCATCACTCCAGTATCCCCTTCCACCTATACATATCTACCTCCATCACTCCAGTATCCCCTTCCCCCTATACATATCTACCTCCATCACTCCAGTATCCACTTCCCCCTATACATATCTACCTCCATCACTCCAGTATCCCTGTCCCCTATACATATCGACCTCCATCACTCCAGTATCCCCTTCCACCTATACATATCTACCTCCATCACTCCAGTATCCCTGTCCCCTATACATATCTACCTCCATCACTCCAGTATCTCCTTCCCCCTATACATATCTACCTCCATCACTCCAGTATCCCTGTCCCCTATACATATCTACCTCCATCACTCCAGTATCCCCTTCCCCCTATACATATCTACCTCCATCACTCCAGTATCCCCTTCCACCTATACATATCTACCTCCATCACTCCAGTATCCCCTTCCCCCTACACATATCGACCTCCATCACTCCAGTATCCCTGTCCCCTATACATATCTACCTCCATCACTCCAGTATCCCTGTCACAGCAATGGGTGGGCATGGGAGGGCATTGGCCTAACCACTTGGGAGCCATGCCCAGCCAATCAGAATGAGGTTTTCCCCGCACAAGGGCTTTATTACAGACAGAAATACTCCTCAGCACCCCCCCCACCCCACTACAGTGCTTTATTGCAATAACCTTTAAATCTAGTTAATTAACATGAGTTAATATGTAAATATATACCATTAGAAAATTATGAACATGTAAATGATCTGCATTTTTTTTCCTTCTAATTATACATATAATGACGCAAATTAATGGATGTTAATTTATACGGATAATAAGCTATCTACTAATACTTTTCAGAAACTGCCCTGTACTCTGTTTAAATATGTTTAATATGCTTTAAGTTAGAATATGACAATATATCAAATTACTATAAAAGACGAAGTGAAAACACAAGATGTGTGTTCAGATACATTTTCATCTTTCCACATGAAGAAGTAAGTTTCCATCCGAATGTCAATGTTCATAATACACAATAAGAATAAATGCAACATTCAATAATAACTTGTATTTAATATGGGAAGTGTTTCAAAACTCCACTTGTTCGTAACCCCGTCCTTTACTAACACGTAGAAAGGCATTGCATGTGAAGTCATATATTTATTACAATGAAATACAATATCATTCAATTGCCAAAGATGTAATCCTCATTCAAATGTACAGCACAGGGGTAGAGAATAAGCTATTGTTGGTGTCCTCCCCATATTGTAGAGAATCACACTAACTCTGTCCTCCCCATACTCTGTCCTCCCCATATTGTAGAGAATCCCACTAACTCTGTCCTCCCCATATTGTGGAGAATCACACTAACTCTGTCCTCCCCATATTGTGGAGAATCCCACTAACTATGTCCTCCCCATATTGTGGAGAATCCCACTAACTCTGTCCTCCCCATATTGTGGAGAATCCCACTAACTATGTCCTCCCCTCCCCATATTGTGGAGAATCCCACGACCTCTGTCCTCCCCATATTGTGGAGAATCCCACTAACTCTGTCCTCCCCGTATTGTGGAGAATCCCACTAACTCTGTCCTCCCCGTCCTCCCCATATTGTGGAGAATCCCACTAACTCTGTCCTCCCCGTATTGTGGAGAATCCCACTAACTCTGTCCTCCCCATATTGTGGAGAATCCCACGACTAACTCTGTCCTCCCCATATTGTGGAGAATCCCACGACCTCTGTCCTCCCCGTATTGTGGAGAATCCCACTAACTCTGTCCTCCCCGTATTGTGGAGAATCCCACGACCTCTGTCCTCCCCATATTGTGGAGAATCCCACTAACTCTGTCCTCCCCATATTGTGGAGAATCACACTAACTCTGTCCTCCCCGTATTGTGGAGAATCACACTAACTCTGTCCTCCCCGTATTGTGGAGAATCCCACTAACTCTGTCCTCCCCGTATTGTGGAGAATCCCACTAACTCTGTCCTCCCCGTATTGTGGAGAATCACACTAACTCTGTCCTCCCCATATTGTCCTCCCCACTTCACATGGGCAGAGAAAATAACAATCCTTTCTTTACAACAAGCAGGGGTTGAAATGGCATGTGGTGTGGTGAAATAAACTTGATAATCCCAAACGTTTCACTACAAATCCACCATAATTACTGTCATAACAGTATTGAAAATACATACAAAAATATACAAATATTTTCCTATTTTACCAAATCAAAGATGAAAATCAGACGCTCACTTTTCTCTCACATTTTGATCAAGTCTGAATGAAAGTAGTGAGACAGAAATAGATGTGAATACATGTGAAGACAGTCTGGCGTTCCATACCATGTGCTTATTCCAGGGAGTGGCATAGAAGAGAACATAGGCAGCATTGATGCGTCCATGACACAGGCTGGCAAATCATATAGAGACAGTCCTCGAAGCACTGGTGCAAAAGGAAGGTTTTTGAAAGGGCTACACAAGATATATATATATACAGTCCCAGTCAAAAGTTTGGACACACCTAATGATTCAAGGGTTTTTCTTTATTTTTACTATTTTCTACATTGTAGGATAACCATGAAATAACACATAATGGAATCATGTAGTAAACAAAAAAGTGTTAAACAAATCAAAATATACTTATATATACAGTGCCTTGCGAAAGTATTCGGCCCCCTTGAACTTTGCGACCTTTTGCCACATTTCAGGCTTCAAACATAAAGATATAAAACTGTATTTTTTTGTGAAGAATCAACAGCAAGTGGGACACAATCATGAAGTGGAACGACATTTATTGGATATTTCAAACTTTTTTAACAAATCACAAACTGAAAAATTGGGAGTGCAAAATTATTCAGCCCCTTTACTTTCAGTGCAGCAAACTCTCTCCAGAAGTTCAGTGAGGATCAAGGCACTGTATAAGGAACATATTTGACCAAGAAGGAGAGTGATGGAGTGCTGCATCAGATCACCTTGCCTCCACGATCACCCGACCTCAACCCAATTGAGATGGTTTGGGATGAGTTGGACTGCAGACTACTTTTTTGTTTACTACATGATTCCATTTGTGTTATTTCATAGTTGACATCTTCACTATTATTCTTTAATGTAGAAAATAGTACAAATAAAGAAAATCCCTTGAATGAGTAGGTGTGTCCAAACTTTTGACCTCAGATCCTCAAAAAGTTATACAGCTGCACTATCAAGAGCATCCTGACTGGTTGCATCACTGCCTGGTATGGCAACTGCTCGGCCCCCGACCGCAAAGCACTACAGAGAGTAGTGCATATGGCCAGTACATCACTGGGGCCAAGCTTCCTGTCATGCAGGACCTCTATACCAAGCGGTGTCAGAGGAAGGCCCTAAAAATTGTCAAAGACTCCAGCCACCCTAGTCATAGAGTGTTCTCTCAGCTACCACACGGCAAGCGGTACTGGAGCACCAAGTCTCGGTCCAAATGGCTTCTTAACAGCTTCTACCCAAGCCATAAGACTCTGACATGAACAGCTAATCAAAGGGCTACCCGGACCCCTCTGCTGCTACTCTCTGTTTATAATCTATGCATAGTCACCTTAACTCTACCTACATGTACATATTACCTCAATTACCTCGACTAACCGGTGGCCCCGCACATTGACTCTGTACTGGTACCCCCTGTATGTAGCCTCCACATTGACTCTGTACCAGTACCCCTGTATATAGCATCCACATTGACTCTGTACCGGTACCCCCTGTATATAGCCTCCACATTGACTCTGTACCCTGTATATAGTCTCCACATTGACTCTGTACTGGCACCCCCTGTATACAGCCTCCATATTGACTCTGTACCCCCTGTATCTAGTCTCCACATTGACTCTGTACCGGTACCCCCCTGTATATAGCCTCCACATTGACTCTGTACCGGTACCCCCTGTATATAGCCTCCACATTGACTCTGTACCGGTACCCCCTGTATACAGCCTCCATATTGACTCTGTACCCCCTGCATATAGTCTCCACATTGACTCTGTACCGGTACCCCCCTGTATATAGCCTCCACATTGACTCTGTACCGGTACCCCCTGTATATAGCCTCCACATTGACTCTGTACCAGTACCCCTGTATATAGCCTCCACATTGACTCTGTACCGGTACCCCCTGTATATAGCCTCCACATTGACTCTGTACTGGTACCCCCTGTATACAGCCTCCATATTGACTCTGTATCGGTACCCCCTGTATATAGTCTCCACATTGACTCTGTACCGGTACCCGCTGTATATAGCCTCCACATTGACTCTGTACCGGTGCCCCCTGTATACAGCCTCCATATTGACTCTGTATCGGTACCCCCTGTATATAGTCTCCACATTGACTCTGTACTGTAACACCCTGTATATAGCCTCCACATTGACTCTGTACTGTAACACCCTGTATATAGCCTCCACATTGACTCTGTACCGTAACCCCTGTATATAGCCTCCACATTGACTCTGTACCATTGACTCTGTACCCCCTGTATATAGCCTCCACATTGACTCTGTACCTGTATATAGCCTCCAACTCTGTACCCTGTATATAGCCTCCACATTGACTCTGCACCTGTATATATCCACATTGACTCTGTATATAGCCTCCACATTGACTCTGTACCGTAACACCCTGTATATAGCCTCCACATTGACTCTGTACCGGTACCTCCTGTATATAGCCTCCACATTGACTCTGTACCGGTACACCCTGTATATAGCCTCCACATTGACTCTGTACCAGTACCCCCTGTATATAGCCTCCACATTGACTCTGTACCGGTACCCCCTATATATAGCCTCCACATTGACTCTGTATCGGTACCCCCTGTATATAGCCTCCACATTGACTCTGTACCGGTACCCCCCTGTATACAGCCTCGCTATTGTTATTTTACTGCTGCTCTTTAATTATTTTTTACTTTTATTTATTTTTAACCTGCTCCTAAAAAGGTCTGTGCACGGCCCTGCCTTGGCCCTGCCTTGGCCCTGCCTTGGCCCTGCCTTGGCCCTGCCTTGGCCCTGCCTTGTCAGAGGGGTATTCTGCATGCAGGAGAGGCTCCCAGCATCGGTGAGAGGGGGAGGTAGGGGAGGAAACACATAAAGCAGAGGTCACTTCCCAAGCGTTTGAATATTTACCTTCATGTCAAACAATGCAGTCTTTTGGAAATCCCTGAGGTGGTGCATGAGGAAGGGAATTGTTGCTTCAAACGTGATTAATCAATCAGTGATTTTGAGCCAATGAATCAATCAAGTGTTTCTGAACCAATGAATCAATCAAGTGTTTCTGAGCCAATAAATGAAAACCAACTACAAAAAAACAGCACACAAAATGAACTACAAAGTGTTGACAAATGTATGCATATGTGTTTATAATCTAGTATTTGTATGGGCCACCTAAAACCAGGAGTAGGCTCTGAACATGGATTACATCATTCCCTGAGGCCATTGATACAGGAAGTGCTACACTTCACCCATTTTATATATAATAAATGTATAAAGTGTTATTCCATTGCATTTACATCGAAAATGTTCTATTTAAAACAACTTCTGGACTGATACAAATACTTAGATCATATTTGCATTACAAACAAAACAAAAACAACATGTCAATCAGTTGCACAGCTATGCTACAGGTTTGAGGACAGTTGTCCCAGAGTCGCACTGGTTAGAGTTTGGCCGGTGTAGGCGTCATTGTAAATAAGAATTTGTTCTGAACTGACTTGCCTAGTTAAATAAAAAATAAAACAGACAGGGACAACAGACAGATAAGACCAGGTGATCAGATATAAAGAAACATTAATAAATAAAGAATTACCGTAGCTTTTTGGGAACAGAGTAGTCTACCTCAAGCACCTTCCCATGTAATTCAACTTTACCTGTAAGGATGAGACAAATATGGCATTGTTAACAATGTAATATTGCATATGGCTACTGTAGCATGTTGCCATTGACAAGACTGATAATGTAGGCAATAAGGATCTGCTTTTCTTTGTAAGAATGTAAGATTAGAGGTGAGCCTGAGAGAGAGAGGAATGCCTTGCTCTCTTTCCTATGTGTTCTTTATGTCCATAAATCTGTTGTGTTTCTGTGTAGAACTACTAAACTCCGACATGTTTCCCTCTTCTAGCAGCGTTGTCTTCTAGCAGCGTTGTCTTAGTGGCCTGGCGCAGCTCAGAATAAGCCTCTCACCTCGCCCCCCCAGCTACCTGTTTATTCGCTCTTATCTCCGGACCCCCATCACCTACCTTTAAGACACCTCGTAAAAACATACCCAGGCTTCATAGGAACATGGCTTTGACACATTCTCTACGGTTACTTTGGTCGGTTCTTTTCAATAAAATCAAGAAAAATATACTGAAAAATAATGATGCCTTCCCGAACATCAGAGCATCCCGTACATTCCAATGGTTGATTACAAAGTAGCGCCCGTCTGTAATTTACAAAATATAACTATTATGCGATAATTACGTTACAATGAGTCCTGTTTCAGTTACGCATACAGGGATGACATTGGTGAGTGTATATGATCTGTAATTTGCGATATATTTGTTTGACCATGACGGAGTGAGTGTAAGTCAACTCTGGCACTAATGTAACAGCGCGTATCCAATACAGTCCCGAGCCAAAAACGGGTTAGGTAATAATAATTATTTATCGTTTATTTTCCCACTAATTATTTTGAGCGTTTCAGCCCAGTCGCTGAGACATTCCTGCATCAGCCCCTGCAGACAGACACTTACCAGAGAGTGCCTCAATAGCTTTTATGGCCCAGTTTTGGTCGGGGAAGTCCACAAAAGCATAGCCGGATTTGAGCAGAACCTGCTCGGCCCCAGGCAGCTTCTTCTCGCCAAAGAGCTCCTTCAAATCCTCGACTGTGACCAAAGGACTCAAATTCCCCACATATAGTTTGTTCATGATCTTAAGGCAAATCTTTGATATGGAATCAAATCACAAGGAAATGAAATTCAACTGTAAAGTATTTTTATAAAATAAGAAAATACAAAATAAAATAGAAAAATCTGGCAGAAAAAAGCAATCACCCCCCCAGATGCAGTCGACCCCCAGCTCGAAATGTGCTCTGGACAAACTATTTTTACTGGGATTGAAAAGTGTCGTTACGACGCCACTCTAGAGCCAACAAGCGCCGCCTCTAAATAAAATCTGACTGAAATATAAAAACAATTGTTTGGAGATGTTTGTTAGTCCGGAGCATCAGCGCTTCCACATCATGGCCAGCAGGCAGGTATAAAGGTGGCATCAGGACCATGTGGAAGGTTAACCATAGGGTTGGATCAGTAGCGCCTGGAGGGGTTTACTGAACTGTAAACCCCTCCACTGCTAGGCCTGGGCTATAGTAAAACGTGGCAGGTACGGTAGGCTACTAAAACAATCCGTCCTGGATTAATAACATGCGTCACATTATGACACTGACTCCCATGAGAGGAGCAGAGGGGAAAAAAAGGTAAATTACTTCAATCACAAACATATGGGTTTGACTGCAAAACGTGTCCTCCAAAAAGTATTCCTCTGATGGAAGTTGTCTGGAGATGGCTGGCATTAATGTTCACACCTGGCCGGATGTTGGATAATCTGGACCATTCAATACATACATGAATAACCCCTGGTTAGACCTGGTTAGACCGGCTCTATTGATGAAGGCACAGGAGAAGGGATGGAGCTGCTTGCCCCTAGCCCTTACTGACGTCTGGCAGGCCAGTCATGGGCGACTCTCCTTTACAGAGGAACCCGCCCACACGCATGGTAAAGTACTGACATGTTTGTGGTAGTAGTTGAGAGGTCCAGGTGGATTATGTAGACTGGCTAGGCCCAAACACTGCTCTGTGTAGGCCTATAGTTCAATTGAATGAACACCTGCCATGGCATGGACAATTTTAAGATTTTGTAGTCTTTCAGTTTCAGGCCTTAAGTTTTTAGTTGTTTTTTTTAGATTTTTTAGATTTAAATAGTTTTTAAATGATCAGTTGTACTCTACGATGTATTTTTAAATTGGGATATATTGATTACCACTCCCTCTTTCATTATGCTGATAATGTTTTCATTCATTTGGATTGTTCTTCTATTTCTACAATCATTTCAGAGAAAGCATAATGGTGAAAATGATGGAATCATTGCATTTAATGATTACTGTGCCAATCTTTATCACAATGTGTGGAAACATTGTAACACCTATACTGGGGCGACAGGGTAGCCTAGTGTTGGACTAGTAACCGAAAGTTGCAAGTTCGAATCCCCGAGCTGACAAGCTGCACATCTGCCACATCTGCCTGAACAGGCAGTTAACCCACTGTTCCTAGGCCAGTTAACCCACTGTTCCTAGGCCAGTTAACCCACTGTTCCTAGGCCAGTTAACCCACTGTTCCTAGGCCAGTTAACCCACGGTTCCTAGGCCAGTTAACCCACTGTTCCTAGGCCGTCATTGAAAATAAGAATTTGTTCTTAACTGACTTGCCTAGTAAAATAAAGGTAAAAAAAATATATTAAAAAATACTCAAGGTATTGCAGGTTGGCAACTCAGTAACAAGCTTGTTGTGCATGCTGCTGCACATGCTGTCATGTACTGTATGGGAAAGCAATACACAGGAGAATGTTAACGTTGCCCAATGAGTAGATATAACGCATCCATAGTAGTGACTGTCGAGTACAAAATGTATATATTGCAGAATGATTGAAAATATAATGTAAAGTAATTACTGTTATATATCACAGAATGCTAAGCACCTAAATAACCGAACTTATTACCAAAGTACTCATATCAAGGAATATAACAGGACATTTAAAAAAAGGAATATTTTCATCTTAATTTAAAAACAAGTATTGATGACAGGACAAAGAAGTTTAAAGAAGCAGTTTGTTTATTGCAGAGTAACTGGCAGACTAAAACATATACTGTACATTGGAGCTGCTGAACTACAATCTCTGTACCAAAACATTCCTGGCTTTTGCCATGAAACATGGGAGAGAACATATATGAAACATGGGAGAGAACATATATGAAACATGGGAGAGAACATATATGAAACATGGGAGAGAACATATATGAAACATGGGAGAGAACATATATGAAACATGGGAGAGAACATATATGAAACATGGGAGAGAACATATATGAAACATGGGAGAGAACATATATGAAACATGGGAGAGAACATATATGAAACATGGGAGAGAACATATATGAAACATGGGAGAGAACAGAGCTCAAATAGGTACAGAATGCCCAAATGAAACATGGGAGAGAAGAGAGATCAAAGTGAATTTGAAAAGCAAACCATTTATAGAACCTCATTTACTACAAGGGATCTCATTGTGCACTAACTAACAACGCATTAAGATGAGACACTTCCATCTTCTGAAATCAGCCAAACTCACATCCTTCATACGGTTCCATTCTTAGGGCAATATTCTAATGTTCAATAACCATCTGTGAAAACAACATTTATTACTAAAATTGTCACACCCTGATCTGTTTCCCCTGTCTTTGTGCTTGTCTCCACCCCCCTCCAGGTGTCGCCCATCTTCTTCATTATCCCCTGTGTATTTATACCTTTGTTCTCTGTTGGTCTTGTCTTACCAGCATGTTTTCCCGTCTCCCTGCTTTCTCAAGTTCTGTTTCCCCGGTTCTGACCATTCTTCCTGCCTGACCCCGAGCCTGCCTGCCGTTCTGTACCTGCCTGACTCTGACCCATTTACCAACCTCTGCCTGTCCTGACCCCGAGCCTGCCTGCCGTTCTGTACCTGCCTGACTCTGACCCATTTACCAACCTCTGCCTGTCCTGACCCCGAGCCTGCCTGCCGTTCTGTACCTGCCTGACTCTGACCCATTTACCAACCTCTGCCTGTCCTGACCCCGAGCCTGCCTGCCGTTCTGTACCTGCCTGACTCTGACCCATTTACAAACCTCTGCCTGTCCTGACCCCGAGCCTGCCTGCTGTTCTGTACCTTATTGACTCTGCCCTGGATTACGGACCTCTGCCTGCCTATGACCTGTCTTCTGCCTGCCCCCTGTTTGGGTCAAAAAACATCTGTTACTCTATCTGTCTGCATCTGGGTCTTATCATGAGTTCTGATAAAAATAGAACAGTATTATCAACAGTTGACCATGGTTTCTCAAACATTGGGGCAATAATCCATTACTGTCTGAACCTGCCGTTCTGTAAGATGGCCTGACTTCCTGTTGACCCATTTACAAACCTCTGCCTGTCCTGACCATCGAGCCTTCCTGTTTGTTCTGTACCTTATTGACTCTGTTTGGATTAGTGTTTGCCTGGCTATGACCTGTCTTCTGCCTTGTTCTCTGTTTGGGTCAAAAAACAGTTTTGTCCTTTGTATTTTGGACGGGTTGTTTCATGCGCCATTGTGTTTCGCATGTCCGTGTCTCCACTGTCTTTGGAATAAAATATCCACGTACGGAATTACCTGCTGCTCTGTTCACACTCCACTCACCATTCATAGTTCCGTAACAGTATTATCAACAGTTGACCATGGTTTCTCAAACATTGGGGCATGCTGCTGCTGATTAGCCATTACTGTCATGAATTTATGTCTGGCGGTCAAGATGGTGCCCCTTCCTGTTGGCGGTCATGCTGCTGCTGATTAGCATGTATTTGTGGTCCTGTCTGGCGGTCATTGGCTGCCATCTGATGATGTATTTGTGGTTTTCCCTTTCCGTTTGCTTTTGCATTATTTGTGGTTTTCCTGTTGGGTACACTGCTGTTTAGCAGTTAGTGTTTGTTTGTAGGCTATTTGCTGATGTTTAGTATATATTAGGCCCGCTGGGTATTTGTCTGGCGGGCTTGCATTTCTGTTATGTATTTGTGGTTTTCCTGTTGGTGTCATTAGCTGCTGATCTATAGTGTGGTTTTCCTGTCTCCGGCTGCTGATTAGCATGTATTTGTGGCTGTCTGTCATTGCATGTATTAGTGTTTTTCCTGTCGGTCATGCTGCTGCTGATTTTTGTGGTTTTCCTGTCTGGAGGTCATGCTGCTGATGTTTAGTGATGGTTTTTGTCTGGTTGTTTCATGCTGCTGCTGATTGCATGTTTTGTGGTTTTCCTGTCTCGGTCACTGCTTTGGAATAAAATATCCATGCTGCTGAATTACCTGTCTACGGTCATGCAACTCCATCACCATTCATAGAAGCCTGTCATGCTGCTGCAATTACATTCCTTTTGAGATGTCCTTTTATATTGTCAAATAAATGTAATAATAAAACAAGTGTCACTCTTTAAATGTCCAGAAACAATGTATTTTCATGCTGCTGATGTTTAGTATATATTGATGGTTTTCCTGTCTGGCGGTCATGCTGCTGATGATTAGCATGTATTTGTGGTTTTCCTGTCTGGCGGTCATGCTGCTGCTGATTAGCATGTTAGTGTGGTTTTCCTGTCTGGCGGTCATGCTGCTGCTGATTAGCATGTATTTGTGGTTTTCCTGTCTGGCGGTCATGCTGCTGCTGATTAGCATGTATTTGTGGTTTTCCTGTCTGGCGGTCATGCTGCTGCTGTTTAGCATGTATTTGTGGTTTTCCTGTCTGGCGGTCATGCTGCTGATGATTAGCATGTTAGTGTGGTTTTCCTGTCTGGCATGCTGCTGATGATTAGCATTTCATGCTGCTGCTGCTGATTAGCATGTTAGTGTGATTAGCATGTATTTGTGGTTTTCCTGTCTGGCGGTCATGCTGCTGCTGTTTAGCATGTATTTGTGGTTTTCCTGTCTGGCGGTCATGCTGCTGATGTTTTAGCATGTATTTGTGGTTTTCCCTGGCGGTCATGTGCTGATTAGCATGTTAGTGTGGTTTTCTGTCTGGCGGTCATGCTGCTGCTGATTAGCATGTATTTGTGGTTTTCCTGTCTGGCGGTCATGCTGCTGATGTTTTAGCATGTATTTGTGGTTTTCCTGTCTGGCGGTCATGCTGCTGATGATTAGCATGTATTTGTGGTTTTCCTGTCTGGCGGTCATGCTGCTGCTGATTAGCATGTTAGTGTGGTTTTCCTGTCTGGCGGTCATGCTGCTGATGTTTTAGCATGTATTTGTGGTTTTCCTGTCTGGCGGTCATGCTGCTGCTGATTAGCATGTATTTGTGGTTTTCCTGTCTGGCGGTCATGCTGCTGCTGATTAGCATGTTAGTGTGGTTTTCCTGTCTGGCGGTCATGCTGCTGATGATTAGCATGTTAGTGTGGTTTTCCTGTCTGGCGGTCATGCTGCTGCTGATTAGCATGTTAGTGTGGTTTTCCTGTCTGGCGGTCATGCTGCTGATGATTAGCATGTTAGTGTGGTTTTCCTGTCTGGCGGTCATGCTGCTGCTGTTTAGCATGTATTTGTGGTTTTCCTGTCTGGCGGTCATGCTGCTGATGTTTTAGCATGTATTTGTGGTTTTCCTGTCTGGCGGTCATGCTGCTGATGTTTTAGCATGTATTTGTGGTTTTCCTGTCTGGCGGTCATGCTGCTGATGATTAGCATGTATTTGTGGTTTTCATGTCTGGCAGGCATGTGCAGGATGAAATGTTTTTATATCTGCACTGCTGCCTCCATTATTGCCACTTGTGGGATAAATTAAGTATTATTAATTTAATCAGAATTTAATTGAAAGCATTACTGAAAATACTTCTTTCCAAAGTGGTCCTCAATGGTGCTTTTATTTTCATTTACTTGGACAAAATCATACTGTTGCAAGTTGAACAGGAAATTCACTTCCCTATCGAGGTAAAATAGTATTTTCTATTGTCATTCACTTTTTATTCAGGTCCAATAATCCAGAACAGGTGTATACCACACCTCTATGACCGGTAATAGTCCCTGTTGTCATAGCGATCGTAGCCTCGGTCATATTCTCGATCGTAGCCACGTGACACCGTCGGCCACTTCTAAGGCCACGTCCCCCACCACCACTAGATGGGACAACAAGAGACAGAACCACCACTAGATGGGACAACAAGAGACCGAACCACCACTAGATGGGACAACAAGAGACAGAACCACCACTAGATGGGACAACAAGAGACCGAACCACCACTAGATGGGACAACAAGAGACAGAACCACCACTAGATGGGACAACAAGAGACTGAACCACCACTAGATGGGACAACAAGAGACTGAACCACCACTAGATGGGACAACAAGAGACAGAACCACCATTAGATGGGACAAGAAGAGACCGAACCACCACTAGATGGGACAACAAGAGACAGAACCACCACTAGATGGGACAAGAAGAGACCGAACCACCACTAGATGGGACAACAAGAGACAGAACCACCACTAGATGGGACAACAAGAGACATGGAAAGTAGTTTTCAGGGTAATGCATTGTCGTGTCTTTACTATCATTAACTGAAGACTGATAGTTTTTATCAAAGATTCCCTGTAATTAGTTATTACACGATTAGACTGATTAATCATGGAACTGTAATTATTAGGACGTCGGGGCACCAAGGAAACATATTCAGATTACAAAGTTATCATTTCCTAAAATAACTTTTCAGATATTTTATCTGATCAATTAGTCTTCGAATTAATGAATTATTTACTTTACCTCACGTTAGTCTCACTCCAAACATCGTAAATTGTTGGGTATCTGCACGAACCCAGTCTTCACTATGAGTCATCCATACATCAATTGTCTTAAATCATTCATTTATTACTAACTAAGTAATTCACAGAAATGCATAAACAAACAAACAAACAAGGTAAATGTGGTTACATGAAATGAGAATGTGCCCTCGTGGGCTAAACCAGCATGGCAGCTTGTTAGACAAAAGGGGAAATGGGAGTCGACTAAGAAGTCACTACAAAGTGATAATCATAACAACTGAAATGCTAATCCTTTACACATGAACTCTCACTCATTCGGCAACAATTGCAATCAATATATATGTTTACGCTCAGTGTGTCGTCTTGATCGCTGGTGAAAAGTTCATTTCTTTTGTAGAATTGTCCGTCTCTCTCCCTCTCTCTCTCGGTTGTTGTTAGATGGGATTGTTCAGAGTGACATTCATTAATTCGTTATAGAATGAATGTTTCGGCGGTTGTCGTTCTTCACGTTCAATGATACCGAATTCCTAGCTGCAGACTAGTAATTAATATCAAAGACTTGTTCTTATTCTGTCAGTATCGATAGTCTAAGAGTTTAACCACGTGGTATGATTAAAAGATTCAGCAATGGTCTACAACCTTTGTCCCTCCTAATGGAGAAAAACATGGTCTGCAACCTTTAGCCATCTCGTAATTGAGGTAAACTCGGTCTGCTGATCGAAAACCCGAGTGGGGGTTTTATTCGGAATGGCAGAAAAGGGCTGTCCCAGGATGTCTGACCCTAACTGGGCTCAGGGGCGGTCCAGGATGTCTGACCCTAACTGGGAACTCCAGGGCTGACCCGAACTGGGCTCAGGGCCCAGGATGTCTGATCCAAACTGGGCTCAGGGGCGGTCCAGGATGTCTGACCCTAACTGGGCTCAGGGACGGTCCTCTGATTTAGTTCAAATCCAATTCCCTTTTTGAGTTTTCCTTCATTAAACAGTCCAAAATCACATTGTAAAATTGTGTAAACAGTATCATACTCACTCATTCATCTTATGCAACAATTAGATGTAAACCTCATATCTGGGGCTATTATATAAACAGCGTTATTTCTCTTAATGTTCTTGTTGTTTGCAGATGCACTATCGTTCTGACACTATGCAGCCAGGTCATCAACTACATGCACCATTTCTTCACCAACTACGGAGTTGGGGGAACATGTGGGGACCTGAATTGTGATAACTGCAGTGGCCAAAACAAGAACACTTTTGTGTTCTGATATTGTGACTGGCAGACCATACACAAGCTCCACTACAGTCTTGACCTTCACTTCTTTGTTGTCTCTACTTCTTTTTGCCTTTTGTGCTGTTGTCTGTGCCCTATAATGTTTGTACCATGTTTGTGCTGTTGTCTGGGCCCTATAATGTTTGTACCATGTTTGTGCTGTTGTCTGTGCCCTATAATGTTTGTACCATGTTTGTGCTGTTGTCTGGGCCCTATAATGTTTGTACCATGTTTGTGCTGTTGTCTGGGCCCTATAATGTTTGTACCATGTTTGTGCTGTTGTCTGGGCCCTATAATGTTTGTACCATGTTTGTGCTGTTGCTGTGTTGTGTTGCTACCATGTTGTTGTCATGTGGTGTTGTTACCATGTTGTTGTCATGTGGTGTTGTTACCGTGTTGTTGTCATGTGGTGTTGCTACCGTGCTGTTGCCATGTGGTGTTGCTACCATGCTGTGTTGTCATGTGGTGTTGCTACCATGTTGTTGTCATGTGGTGTTGCTACCATGCTGTGTTGTCATGTGTTGCTGCCATGCTGTGTTGTTGTCTTAGGTTTCTCTTCATGTAGTGTTGTCTCTCTTGTCGATGTGTTTTGTCCTACATTTTGATTTGATTATTTTTAGTCCCCCTGTCCCCGCAGGAGGCCGTTTGCCTTTTGGTAGGCCGTGATTGTAAATAAGAATTGGTTCTTAACTGACTTTCCTAGTTAAATAAAGGTTAAATAAATACAAATACAATCCAATTCCTGATCACAGGTCACAAGTTTATCCCCGACTGGTGCTTCGGCCTCATCAAGCAGCGCTTCAGAAAGACCAGAGTGAACACTTTGTCTGAGATTGCTGGTGTTGTGAAGGACAGCACTGTGACAAGGGTCAACATCTCACAGCTGGTTGGATTGGAGGATGGTATGGTGCTGGTGGAAAGCTATGGTGGCAACAACACCTGACTCCATGCTTCAGGCCACTGCCACAGATCAGGCAGTACCAGCACTTCAGTGGCCTCATTTATAAAATGGACTTATGCAGAAAACCACTGTATAAATAGTCATTTATAAAACCTTACTTTGACATGGAAATGATCTTATCTCTACGCAAAGTATGGACTTGAAGTGATTTTCCTGCTGGTTATGTAAGGGGTATTGCAGTTTGGGACTCATATGCATCCAAGCCTGTGGTGAACTTTGTATTAGCTTTATGAACCATTTGTTAGGAATTATCAGTGTGAGGAATTAATTGCCAGACACAAGGTGTGTTAAATTAAAAACAGGATGCGGTGTTCTATAAATAGTGTCAAATAAGAAAACATAACCATGGAAGTTCTTGTTTTATTGGAAGACATTGAAAACCGTGCTTTTAGAAGGAAGACAGTTTTCAGAGACCAGAATGACTTTATTTGCGCATTATGATCCATGGTTTATAAATCGCTATAGACTCCCAATAAATGTTCTGTTACCTTTGTGCGGGATTAAGCCCCTAATCTGGAAAGGAAGACACCTGTAATCATACCATACCCGTATCTGTCCAAGTACTGTCCACTCTGTCCCTTCTGTCCACTCTGGGATTCCTCGCTACTGGGACATTCCAGAGGGAAATTAGTGACAGGTCGGGTATATCACAGCCATCATTCAGCCGCATCCTGCCACAAGTGATCGAGGCGATTCTACACATATTGTCCACGAGATACATTAGATACATTAGTTTCCCATTTACAGCCGACGAACAGGCGTGAGTCAAAATATAGTTTGTCCGCTCATTTAATTTCCCATGGGTCATCGGTGCAGTTGACTGCACGCATATTGCCTTACACTCACCGTCTGTAGATGTACATGTGGACGTTAACAGGAATCATTTCCATTCATTGAATGTTCAGATCTGCGATGCCCGTATGCAACTACTCAATGTGGCCAGGGTCTAGCCACAACTCAAACGTTCAACGATTACATTATGTAAATGAATCAAAAACCTGCGTATTCTTCTGAGTTCAGTCACAATCTGCCTGATGTGTTCAACTCGTTCTGGGTTTGCAGGATTTAGGCGGTCAACACGCGAACAGAGGACATGGACACAGATGTGGACGGACCCTCGACACCTGTGGTCAAACATTCCCCTTCACTCCTGGTACCTGCTGATTTGGGAGCCTCACGCACTTTATCCCACCGAGGTAAAATTGGTTTTACATTCACACATTCAACAGCCATTCATCAGACATTCCAAAACCACAACCGGTAGCGTGGGAGCTGCAGTGAATGAGGTGGTTTCGCAAGCCAGAACTGTGGCTGATGTGAGAAAGAAATTGTCTGACCTTAAACTGCAAGGGAAAAGAATGGCCCTACATAACCGCAGCATTAAGGCACCGGGAGGGGGCGCGTCGGAGCTCTCCCAAAAGGGCGAGCGCATCGGGGCAATCACTGTGGAAAGCGCATACACTGGCACATGCTCCGACGGTTACAGAGAATGTTAAAAAATATATACATTTTCTCTTTTGCTTTATTTTTCAAATGGTTTAATCCCAACTTTTACATCGTATAGCAGTAACTTCGGAAACGGTTAAATTGGCTTGCGAAACCACCACGACTGGATCACGGTAAGTATTTAAGAGAAAGTGAAACTTGTTTGTCAGTAACTTAATATACGAGACACTGATTTATTATATTCACGTAGAAACGCTGGAAGCTGCGTTGCAGCCTGTGCGCCCTCCACCCAGAGATAAAGACCGAGGATAAATTGACTTTATATTCACACATTCAGACATCCCAAAAGCCATTTAAAAAAGTAAAAATGAATAACTATTTTACTGTTTGTCACAAACTAGGTATGATATATTCCATAAAATGTCTAGCGTTCTTTTATCAATAATAATAATAATATATCCCATTTAGCAGACGCTTTTGTCCAAAGCGACTTACAAGTCGGCTGGGGCCACTACTTTTACATATGGGTGGTCCCAGCGGGAATCGAACCCACGACGCTTGGCGTTGCAAGCGCCATGCTCTACCGACTGAGCCACACAGGACCCCTATCACTTTCGCTTTGATTCGATAGAGGGCATGTAGTCCGTCTAGAGGGCGTGTGGTCGAAGTTTTGTCGAGTTTGTTGTACCCTACTAGAAGGGACCTGGCAGAAAATTCTGCTTCTTCAGCCATTAAATCAGATGACAGGAAAAAACAACGCGATGAAGGGGTCAGGACTGACTGACAAGGAAGACAGGTGGATGGATCAAGAGAACCAAGAGGATCAACAAGGACATTCCACAGAAGCAGAGTGGAGATAAGGAATACTAAGAGTGAACCATAACATAGTATTTACTGTGTGTGTTATATATATATATATATTAGCATGAGTATTGAAAGATACCAGGGGTGGATAACAAAAAAAGCACTAATTTAGTGGAAGGTACATGTTTTGTTTTTGGCCTAGATGTATACATTATAATTTACCTCTGAACTGTATGTGAACCCCTCTGCAATCTACTGGCACTAACCATTAAAAACTAGGACTTCAACCAGGCTGTCCTTATGCTATTTGCTCTCTCTCTTTTAAACTGCTAGCACAAAGCCTACGTGAAAATGTGGTTTGTCCACAAAATAAAATAAAAAAAATCAACTGGCCCAAATCAGCTCTACATATTTCAGCAGGGAGGTGTGCAACTACCACACATTGTACCAGTGGAGAAACTACAACACCTACATAGAAATTACCATGTCCCTTTCAATTCACATTCCTTGCAGAAAGAACTATTTGCAAACCTTTTAAAACATCCAGAAAGACAGTGGTCTTAGAAGGGTATTTATACTTTAAAAGACATTTTATGTGAATGGATGAAAGAATTCTGCCAGTGTTTTAATGTCCTGGGTCCATATTTTCTCCAACTCATATATCCAAGTGAGTCTGAGGACCTTGGGGATCAGATTGACCATTATACCCATTGATCAAATGTAGAACAGACAGACACTGCTCACAAGGAGTTGTTTGTGATATCTACACTCAGTTGACACTTTGTTAGGTTCACCACCCTATTCGTGATAATAAACTGCTCCTACATACATCAAGTCCCGTGGTCTTGGCTTGCTGGACACTGAAGCATGCAGAGAAGTATTCAGGTATTCTGTTTGTTTGAACTTTAGAATGTGCAGAATGACAGCACCGTCTGTGATGGTGTTTTGTAACTCAGAAACGTTTCAAATCTGTTTTTTTTAAATAATTCCAACACTCAGCTTTTACTGACTGTAACTCCAACTGGACTTAAACAGTCCATCTCCTTTCCCAGCTTCATCAGTTGTTCTGAATTCACGCTGCTCCAGATGCATAGGGGGTTGTACCTAATAAACTGACCACTGTGACTAGAGACTTTCCAGTATGTGTTCTGGGAATAACCTGGCTATTAAACATTTGGCTGTAAGTGTTGAACAGTTGAGTCTATTACTTCAGGAAAAAGGAAATACTGATACTGGAAAACATATTTTTGGAGGTTAATGTACTTTGGATGTAGGTTTGATGTACCTACTGTAGTTATTGTAATTCATATTACATATATTTCTAAATCCCACGTGGTGATCTCATGGAGCCTTGCTGTTTATGTCTCAGCCACTAGGGGGAGGTGTTATTTTTATTCTGCATAACAGGGAATACAGAAAAAGGAGGGAAATTCTCAGTTACAGCTTACAACAAGGTTGACTCAGTGTTTCCGAGGTAAACGTATGGCTCCAATGGGTTGTGTAAAGCAGAAAGACGATCTTTGGGGATCTGATCTGTGACAGTGGCCTGAAGTATGGAGTCAGGTGTTGTTACCAGCCCTTTGCTACAGGGAAGGGGGCAAAGCACAGACAGTGAGAGAACAATGTGCAACTGTGAAGGACAGATTTAGTCTTTGAAGTGCCCCCTTTAGAACTATGGGTTCCAGAAAGCATCTTTAAATGTGTTTAATGCGAAGATTGAATGTGTGCTGAGCAATATCCAGAGAAAACTGATGATCTGAACAACTGGGTTTGTCTCTGTGTAATATAACAGTAGGCTACGAAAACTCATGTAGGCTTCCATGTCTTCTCCCTGGACCTCCTCAATGTCTACCTCTTGAACATCAGACTCTGAGGCCTCATCTTCACTGTTGAGGATGGCTCGTTGTCAGGCTCAAAAAGCCTGAAATTTGCCTGGATGGCCACCCATTTTTCAAGCCTTGTATTGGTCAGCCTGTTGTGGGCTTTGGTGTGTGTGTGTTCCCAAACAAGTTGCACTCTGAGGTGGCTGATGGTTGAATTTGGAGGATGATGGAGGCAGCAGGTGAAAGAGCATCAGATCCACACAGATGGCTGATGAGATATGTTGGCACGATTGAGATATTTTGTCTCCATCCTAAAAGCCCTTGCTTGGAAGTGTACTTCGCCAGACTGCCAAAAACCTTGCCCTCACCCAGGCCAAGGTGACGAGACACGGTAGTGATGACACCATAAGCCTTGTTGATCTCTGCAACAGACAGGATGTTCTAGCCAGCGTACTTGGGGTCCAACATGTACGCTGCGGCGTGTATGGGCTTCAGGCAGAAGTCTTCACGCTTTTTGATGTATTTCAGAACTGCAGTTTCCTCTGCTTGGAGCAACAGGGAAGTGGGCAGAGCAGTAGGGATCTCTTACATCTGCAAGCACAGTCTGAACATCAGACAGTACGACATTGTCTCCCTCAATCTGTGAAATGGCTACTGCTATAGGTTTCAGGCTGCTTACCACTCTCTCCCAAAATACATCATCCAGGAGGATCCTCTTGATGGGGCTGTCCATATCGGCAGGCTGTGATATGACTATTTCTTAGAGAGGCTCCTTCCCCTCCAGGAGACTGTCAAATATGATGACAACACCACCCCAACGAGTGTTGCTGGGCAGCTTCAATAGTTAAGCAACTCCTTTTTAAGATAAATGTTTTTAAATGAAACATGTATGGAAACAGGTGAATTAACACTCCTCAGTTAGCAGTCTCAAGCTAAACCCCACATGGTAGCAAAAACTATCTAGCAGAAATTGTTAACAAGTTAGAAATGATTTAAACACATTCGGTGAGCGAGTTGATTAGCAAGTGCATTGGTGATGTTGTACCCACGGCGACTATTAAAACCTTCCCCAACCAGAAACCATGGATTGATGGCAGCATTCGAGCAAAACTGAAAGCACGAACCACTGCTTTTAAAAAGGGGCAAGGCGACCGGAAACATGACCGAATACAAACAGTGTAGCTATTCCCTCCGCAAGGCAATCAAACAAGCTAAGCGTCAGTATAGAGACAAAGTAATTCAGCTGCTCAGACACGAGAGGTATGTGGCAGGGTCTACAGTCAATCATAGATGACAAAAGAAAGCCAGCCCCATCGCGGACACCGATGTCTTGCTCCCAGATAAACTAAACAACTTCTTTGCTCACTGTGAGGACAATCAATCCCAATCAATCAATCCCTATCCCAGTCTGCAGTTCCCACATGCTTCAAGAGGGCCACCATTGTTCCTGTTCCCAAGAAAGCTAAGGTAACTGAGCTAAACGACTATCGCTCCGTAGCACTCACTTCCGTCATATCAGGATCATATCAACTCCACCCTACCTGACACCCTAGACCCACTCCAATTTGCTTGCCGCCCCAATAGGTCCACAGATGACTCAATCACAATCACACTGCACACTGCCCTAACCCATCTGGACAAGAGGAATACTTATGTGAGAATACTGTTCATCGACTATAGCTCAGCATTAAACACCATAGTACCCTCCAAACTCATCATTAAGCTCGAGACCCTGGGTCTCGACCCCGCCCTGTGCAACTGGGTCCTGGACTTTCTGACGGGCCGCCCCCAGGTGATGAGGGTAGGTAATAACATCTCCACCCCGCTGATCCTCATCACTGAGCCCCACAAGGGTGCGTTCTCAGCCCTCTCCTGTACTCCCAGTTCCATAATGACTGCGTGGCAATGCACGCCTCCAACTCAATCATCAAGTTTGCAGACAACACTACAGTAGTAGGCTTGATTACCAACAACGATGAGATGGCCTACAGGGAGGAGGTGAGGGCCCTGGGAGTTTGGTGTCAGGAAAATAACAGTCTATTCTATATCTGAATTCATTATTTAGAGTCTATTCTTCATGACTTCATTCTCGACAGTCTATTCTATATGACTTCATTCTCGACAGTCAATATCTGACTACATACTCTACAGTCTATTCTATACGACTTCGTTTTCTACAGTTTATTCTATATGCCTTCATGTTCGACAGTCTCTTCTACATGACTCCATGCTCTACTTTCTATAATATCTGACTTCATTCTCTACTGCCTAGTCTATATGACTTCATTCTCGACAGTCTATTCCCTCTGACTTCATTCTCAACAGTCTATTCCCTCTGACTTCATTCTCTAGTCTCTCCTACATGACTTCATTCTCAACACTCGATTCTCTTACTTCAGTTTCTACTATCTATTATATATGAATTCATTCTCTAGGGAACATTCTATCTGACTTCATTCTTCATTCTCTACAGTCTATTCTGTAGGACTTCTTTCCCTACAGTCTACACTATATCTCTTAATTTTCTGGAGTCTTTTCTATATGTCTACATCTTCTACAGTCCATTCTATATTACTTAATTCCCTAGAGTTTTCAACGTGATTTCATTCTCTACAGTCTATTCTATAGGACTTCAATCAGATGTGGCCAGGGCAATAAATTGCAATGTCTGTACTGTGAGACGCCTAAGACAGCGCTATAGGGAGACAGGACGGACAGCTGATCGTCCTCGCAGTGGCAGACCACATGTAACAACACCTGCATAGGATCAGTACATCCTACCCCGGTCAACTGCCCAGCACCCGCCACAGCAACCCACCAAAGCCCCCACCATTTCTCCTTTACCCAAATCCAGATAGCCAATGTTCTGAAAGAGCTGCAAAATTTGGACCCCTACAAATCAGCCGGGCTAGACAATCTGGACCCTCTCTTTCTAAAATTATCTGCCGAAATTGTTGCAACCCCTATGACTAGCCTGTTCAACCTCTCTTTCGTATTGTCTGAGATTCCCTAAAGATTGGAAAGCTGTCGCGGTCATCCCCTCTTCAAAGGGGGTGAGACTCTAGACCCAAACTGCTACAGACCTATATCTATCCTACCCTGTCTTTCTAAGGTCTTCGAAAGCCAAGTTAACAAACAGATTACTGACCATTTCGAATCCCACCATACCTTCTCCGCTATGCAATCTGGTTTCAGAGCTAGTCATGGGTGCACCTCAGCCAAGCTCAAGGTTCTAAGCGACATCATAACCGCCATCGTTAAGAGACATTACTGTGCAGCCATATTTATCGACCTGGCCAAGGCTTTCGACTCTGTCAATCACAACATTCTTACTGGCAGACTCAACAACCTTGGTTTCTCAAATGATTTCCTCGCCTGATTTCCTCGCCTGGTTCACCAACTACTTCTCTGATAGAGTTCAGTGTGTCAAATCGGAGGGCCTGTTGTCTGGACCTCTGACAGTCTCTATGGGTGTGCCACAGGGTTCAATTCTCGGGCCGACTCTCTTTTCTGTATACATCAATGATGTTGCTCTTGCTGCTGGTGATTCTCTGATCGACCTCTACGCAGACGACACCATTCTGTATACTTCTGGCCCCTCCTTGGACACTGTGTTAACTAACCTCCAGACGAGCTTCAATGCCATACAACTCTCCTTCCGTGGCCTCCAACTGCTCTTAAACGCTAGTAAAACTAAATGCATGCTTTTCAATCAATCCAAAATTAAATCTAGAATCAGCTTCCTATTTCACAACAAAGCCTCCTTCACTCATGCTCCCAAACATACCCCGTAAAACTGACTATCCTACCAATCCTTGACTTTGGCGATGTCATTTACAAAATAGCCTCCAACACTCTACTCAGCAAACTGGATGTAGTCTATCACAGTGCCATCCGTTTTGTCACCAAAGCCCTATATACTACCCACCACTGCGACCTGTATGCTCTCGTTGGCTGGTCCTCGCTACATATTCGTCGCCAAACCCACTGGCTCCAGGTCATCTACAAGTCTTTGCTAGGTAAAGCCCCACAATATCTCAGCTCACTGGTCACCATAGCAACACCCACCCATAGCACGTGCTCCAGCAGTTATATTTACTGATCATTTACTGATCCTCCTCCCAGAGCGCTAAGAACCTTTGCGTGATCCTGGACAACACCCTGTCGTTCTCAACCAACATCATGGCGGTGGCCCGTTCCTGTAGGTTCATGCTCTACAACATCCGCAGAGTACGACCCTGCCTCACACAGGAAGCGGCGCAGGTCCTAATCCAGGCACTTGTCATCTCCCGTCTGGATTACTGCAACCGCTGTTGGCTGGGCTCCTGCCTGTGCCATTAAACCCCTACAACTCATCCAGAACGCCGCAGCCCGTCTGGTGTTCAACCTTCCCAAGTTCTCTCACGTCACCCCGCTCCTCCGCTCTCTCCACTGGCTTCCAGTTGAAGCTCGCATCCGCTACAAGACCATGGTGCTTGCCTACGGAGCTGTGAGGGGAACGGCACCGCAGTACCTCCAGGCTCTGATCAGGCCCTACACCCAAACAAGGGCACTGCGTTCATCCACCTCTGGCCTGCTCGCCTCCCTACCACTGAGGAAGTACAGTTCCCCGCTCAGCCCAGTCAAAACTGTTCGCTGCTCTGGCCCCCCAATGGTGGAACAAACTCCCTCACGACGCCAGGACAGCGGAGTCAATCACCACCTTCCGGAGACACCTGAAACCCCACCTCTTCAAGGAATACCTAGGATAGGATAAGTAATCCTTCTCACCCCCCCTTAAATGATTTAGATGCACTATTGTAAAGTGGCTGTTCCACTGGATGTCAGAAGGTGAATTCACCAATTTGTAAGTCGCTCTGGATAAGAGCGTCTGCTAAATGACTTAAATGTAAATGTAATGTAAATGATCATCCCCAAAGAAAACACTTAATTTGGCCACCTTTCCTTCCAGTTCTCTGCTGCCAATGACTGGAACGAATTGCAAAAATATCTGAAGCTGGAGACTCATATCTTCCTCTCTAACTTTAAGCTTCAGCTGTCAGAGCAGCTGTACCTGTACACAGCCAATCTGTAAATAGCACACCCAACTACCTCATCCCCATATTATTACTTACCCTCTTGCTCTTTTGCAAGCCAGTATCTCTACTTGCACATCACCATCTGCACATCCATCACTCCAGTATTAATGCTAAATTATAATTATTTCACCTCTTAGGCCTATTTATTGCCTTACCTCCTACTCTTCTACATTTGCTGTACATATATTTTTCTATTCTATTTTCTATTGTGTTATTGACTGTATGTTCGTTTATGTTTAAATGTGGAGGCCAGATCGTCTGATGCAGCACTCATCACTCTCTTTGGTCATATAGCCCTTACACAGTCTGGGGGTGTGTTTTGGGTAATTGTCCTGTTGAAAAACAAATGATAGTTCAGCTAAGCGCAGTCCAGATGTGATGGTGTAACGCTGCAGAATGCTAAAGTGTGGCTTGAATTCTAAATAAATCATGGACAGTGTCACCAGCAAAGCACCCCACACCACACCATTGGGTGGCAGGTGGCCTAGTGGTTAGAGTTTTGGGCCAGAAACTGAAAGGTTGGTGGATCGAATCCCAGAGTTGACAAGGTAACATCTGTCGTTCTGCCCCTGAACAGGGCGGTTAACACTGTTCCTAGGCTGTCATTGTAAATAATATCAAATATATTTTGATTTGTTTAATGCTTTTTTAGTTACTACATGATTCCATATGTTATTTCATAGTTTTGATGTCTTCACTATTATTCTATTATTATGTAGAACATTTTAAAAATTAAGAAAACCCTTGAATGAGTAGGTGTGTCCAAACTTTTGACTGGTACTGTATTTTATACAAGGTTTGAAAATGTTGAAATTTGGTTACCATGATGACTTAATCCCGTGGTTGAAATTTCACCCTCTCAACAACAATTCATGTTGATTACTTTTTTCAAATCCATTGTATTTTCCACATAGATTCCTTGTCACAATATGTTGAAACAACGTTGATTCAACCAGTTTGTTCCTACTGGGCAGGGCCCATAATCAAAAGGCGTCTCAGGGTGATCTAAGATCAGGTCCTCGTCTGTCCATATAATCGTATTCATTAGGATCTAAAGGCCAAACTGATCCTAGATCAGCACTCAACAGTCATAGTTAAATGTTTTGAGAATGACACAAAAATTAATTTCCACAAAGTTTACTGCTTCAGTGTCTTTAGATTTTTTTGTCAGATGTTACAATGGAATACTGAAGTATAACTACATGCATCTCAGAAGTGTCAAAGGCTTTTATTGACAATTACATGACGTTGATGCAGAGTGAATATTTGCAGTGTTGACCCTTCTTTTTCAAGACCTCTGCAGTCCGCCCTGGTATGCTGTCAATTAACTTCTGGGCCACATCCTGACTGATGGCAGCCCATTCTTGCATAATCAATGCTTGGAATTTGTCCGAATTTGTGGGTTTTTGTTTGTCCACCCGCCTCTTGAGGATTGACCACAAGTTCTCAATGGGATTAAGGTCTGGGGATTTTCCTGGCCATGGACCCAAAATATCGATGTTTTGTTCCCAAGCCACTTAGTTATCACTTTTGCCTTATGGCAAGGTGCTCCATCGTGCTGGAAAAGGCATTGTTCGTCACCAAACTGTTCCTTGATGGTTGGGAGAAGTTGCTCTTGGAGGATGTGTTGGTACCATTCTTAATTCTTGGCTGTGTTCTTAGGCAAAATTGTGAGTGAGCCCACTCCCTTTGCTGAGAAGCAACCCCACACATGAATGGTCTCAGGATGCTTTACTGTTGGCATGACACAGGACTGATGGTAAGCGCTCACCTTGTCTTCTCCGGGCAAGCTTTTTTCCGGATGCCCCAAACGATCTGAAAGGGGATTCTTCGGAAAAATGACTATACCCCCATCCTCAGCAATTCAATCCCTATACCTTTTTCAGAATATCAGTCTGCCCCTGATGTTTTTCCTGGAGAGAAGTGGCTTCTTTGCTGCCCTTCTTGACACCAGGCCATCCTCCAAAAGTCTTTGCCTCACTGTGCGAGCAAATGCACTCACACCTGCCTGCTGCCATTCCTGAGCAAGCTCTGTACTGGTGGTGCCCCGATCCCGCAGCTGAATCAACTTTAGGAGATGGTCCTGGCGCTTGCTGGACTTTCTTGGGTGCCCTGAAGCCTTCTTCACAACAATTGAACCACTCTCCTTGAAGTTCTTGATGATCCGATAAATGGTTGATTTTGGTGCAATCTTACTGGCAGCAATATCCTTGCCTGTGAAGCCCTTTTTGTGCAAAGCAATGATGACGGCACGTGATTCCTTGCAGGTAACCATGGTTGACAGAGGGAAGAACAATGATTCCAAGCACCATCCTACTTTTGAAGCTTCCAGTCTGTTATTCGAACTCAATCAGCATGACAGAGTGATCTCCAGCCTTGTCCTCGTCAACACTCACACCTGTGTTAACGAGAGAATCACTGACATGATGTCAGCTGGTCGTTTTGTGACAGGGCTGAAATGCAGTGGAAATGTTTTTGGGGGATTCAGTTCATTTGCATGGCAATGAGGGACTTTGCAATTAATTGTAATTAATCTGATCACTCTTCATAACATTCTGGAGTATATGCAAATTACCATCATACAAACTAAGGCAGCAGACTTTTTGGAAATTAATATTTGTGTCATTCTCAAAAACGTTTGGCTACGACTGTATTATTTTACCAGGTAAGTTGACTGGGGAATTGTTAGAGGGGAGATTAATAAATGGCCATGATGGTATGAGGACCAGATTGGGAATTTAGCCAGGACACCAGGGTTAACGCCCCTACTCTGACAATAAGGGCCAACGGATCTTTAGTGACCACAGCGAGTCAGGAAACTTGTTTAACTTCCCATCCGAAAGACTGGACCCTACACAGGGTAATGTCCCCAATCACTGCCCTGGGGAAATTGGGATATATTTTTTTTATGGACCAGAGGAAAGAGTGCCTCCTACTGGCCCTCCAACACCACTTCCAGCAGCATCTGGTCTCCCATCCAAGGACCAACCAGGACCAAATCTGCTTGCTTCAGAGGCAAGCCAGCAGTGGGATGCAGAGTGGTATGTTGCTTCTTTCAGGAGCCAGAATAAGCCAAAATGAGGAACACTGTTTACACACAGTATACCATCTTAGGAGAGCACAGCTCTGACAGCCCCTATACCTACCTGACTGTACCTACACCTACCTGACTGTACCTACACCTACCTAACAGCCCCTATACCTACTTGACTGTACCTACACCTACCTAACAGCCCCTATACCTACCTGACTGTACCTACACCTACCTAACAGCCCCTATACCTACCTGACTGTACCTACACCTACCTAACAGCCCCTATACCTACCTGACTGTACCTACACCTACCTAACAGCCCCTATACCTACCTGACCATACCTACACCTACCTAACAGCCCCTATACCTACCTGACTGTACCTACACCTACCTAACAGCCCCTACACCTACCTGACTGTACCTACACCTACCTAACAGCCCCTATACCTACCTGACTGTACCTACACCTACCTAACAGCCCCTATACCTACCTGACCGTACCTACACCTACCTAACAGCCCCTATACCTACCTGACCGTACCTACACCTACCTAACAGCCCCTATACCTACCTGACCGTACCTACACCTACCTAACAGCCCCTATACCTACCTGACTGTACCTACACCTACCTAACAGCCCCTACACCTACCTGACTGTACCTACACCTACCTAACAGCCCCTACACCTACCTGACTGTACCTACACCTACCTAACAGCCCCTATACCTACCTGACTGTACCTACACCTACCTAACAGCCCCTATACCTACTTGACTGTACCTAACAGCCCCTATACCTACCTGACTGTACCTACACCTACCTGACAGTTCCTATACCTATCTGAAAGTTCCCATACCTCCCTGACAGTACCTATACCTATCTGACCGTTCCTATGCCTCCCTGATAGTTCCTATACCTCCCTGACAGTTCATATACCTCCCTGACAGTTCATATACCTCCCTGACAGTTCATATACCTCCCTGACAGTACTTATACCTATCTGAAAGTTCCTATACCCATCTGAAAGTTAATTTTCCTCCCTGACAGTACCTATACCTATCTGACAGTTCTTATACCTCCCTGATAGTTCCTAAACCTCGATGACTGTACCTACCCCTACCTAACAGCTCCTATACCTATCTGACAGTTCATTACCTCCCTGATAGTTCCTAAACCTCCCTGACTGTACCTACCCCCTACCTAACAGCTCCTATACCTATCTGACAGTTCTTATACCTCCCTGATAGTTCCTAAACCTCCCTGACTGTACCTACCCCTACCTAACAGCTCCTATACCTATCTGACAGTACCTATACCTATCTGACAGTTCCTATACCTACCTGAGAGTTCATATACCTCCCTGACAGTACTTATACCTATCTGAGAGTTCCTATAGCTATCTGACAGTTGATATACCTGCCTTATAGTTCCTTTACCTACCTGATAGTACCTATACCTACCTGATAGTTCCTTTACCTCCCTGACAGTACCTATACCTATCTGAGAGTTCCAATAGCTATCTGACAGTACCTATACCTTTCTGACAGTACCTATGCCTATCTGACAGTTCCTGTACCTCCCGATAGTTCCTTTACCTAACAGACAGTACCTATACCTATCAAACAGCTCCTATACCTCCCTGACAGTTCCTATACCTCCCTGATAGTTCATATACCTCCCCGATAGTTCCTTTACCTAACAGACAGTTTCTATACCACCCTGACGGTTCAAATACCTCCCTGACAGCTCCTATACCTCCCTGACAGTTCCTGTACCTCCCTGACAGTTCCTGTACCTCCCTGACAGTTCCTGTACCTCCCTGACAGTTCCTATACCTCCCTGACAGTTCCTGTACCTCCCTGACAGTTCCTGTACCTCCCTGACAGTTCCTGTACCTCCCTGACAGTTCCCATACCTCCCGACAGTTCCTGTACCTCCCTGACAGTTCCTATACCTCCCTGACAGTTCCTGTACCTCCCTGACAGTTCCTGTACCTCCCTGACAGTTCCTGTACCTCCTGACAGTTCCTATACCTCCCTGACAGTTCCTGTACCTCCCTGACAGTTCCTATACCTCCCTGACAGTTCCTGTACCTCCCTGACAGTTCCTGTACCTCCCTGACAGTTCCTATACCTCCCTGACAGTTCCTGTACCTCCCTGACAGTTCCTGTACCTCCCTGACAGTTCCTATACCTCCCTGACAGTTCCTGTACCTCCCTGACAGTTCCTATACCTCCGATGGCAGTTCCTATACCTCCCTGACAGTTCCTGTACCTCCCTGACAGTTCCTATACCTCCCTGACAGTTCCTGTACCTCCCTGACAGTTCCTATGCCTATCTGACAGTTCCTGTACCTCCCCGATAGTTCCTTTACCTAACAGACAGTACCCATACCTACCAAACAGCTCCTATACCTCCCTGACAGTTCCTATACCTCCCTGATAGTTCATATACCTCCCGATAGTTCCTTTACCTAACAGACAGTTTCTATACCACATTGACGGTTCAAATACCTCCCTGACAGCTCCTATACCTCCCTGACAGTTCCTGTACCTCCCTGACAGTTCCTGTACCTCCCTGACAGTTCCTGTACACTCCCTGACAGTTCCTATACCTCCCTGACAGTTCCTGTACCTCCCTGACAGTTCCTGTACCTCCCTGACAGTTCCTGTACCTCCCTGACAGTTCCTGTACCTCCCTGACAGTTCCTATACCTCCCTGACAGTTCCTGTACCTCCCTGACAGTTCCTGTACCTCCCTGACAGTTCCTGTACCTCCCTGACAGTTCCTGTACCTCCCTGACAGTTCCTGTACCTCCCTGACAGTTCCTGTACCTCCCTGACAGTTCCTATACCTCCCTGACAGTTCCTGTACCTCCCTGACAGTTCCTGTACCTCCCTGACAGTTCCTGTACCTCCCTGACAGTTCCTATACCTCCCTGACAGTTCCTGTACCTCCCTGACAGTTCCTGTACCTCCCTGACAGTTCCTGTACCTCCCTGACAGTTCCTATACCTCCCTGACAGTTCCTGTACCTCCCTGACAGTTCCTATGCCTATCTGACAGTTCCTGTACCTCCCCGATAGTTCCTTTACCTAACAGACAGTACCCATACCTACCAAACAGCTCCTATACCTCCCTGACAGTTCCTATACCTCCCTGATAGTTCATATACCTCCCCGATAGTTCCTTTACCTAACAGACAGTTTCTATACCACCCTGACGGTTCAAATACCTCCCTGACAGTTCCTATACCTCCCTGACAGTTCCTATACCTCCCTGACAGTTCCTGTACCTCCCTGACAGTTCCTATACCTACCTAAAAGCTCATATACATACCTGACAGTTCCTATACCTACCTGACAGTTTCTATACCACCCTGACGGTTCAAATACCTACCTGACCATAATTCTATCCTCCTGATTCCTGCTTACAAGCTCAAATTAAAGCATGTAAGCACCAGTGACTAGATCAATAAAAAAGTGGTCAGTGGAAGCAGATGCTACAGGACTGTTTTGCAGCTCAGACTGGAATATGTTCTGGGATTCCTCCGATGGCATTGAGGAGTACACCACATCAGTCACTGGCTTTATCAATAAGTGACACAACAGTGGTAGGCTTGATTACCAACAAGGAGTTTTTTCCTACAGGGAGGAGGTGAGGGCCACGGAGTGTGGTGTCAGGAAAATAACCTCACACTCATCGTCAACAAATCTAAGGAGATGATTGTGGACTTCAGGAAACGCAGAGGGAGCACCCCCTATCCACATCGATGGAACAGTAGTGGAGAGGTTAGTAAGTTTTAAGTTCCTGCGTACACATCACAGACAAACTGAATTGGTCCACCCACACAGACAGCATCGTGAAGAAGGCACAGCAGCGCCTCTTTAACCTCAGGAGGCTGAAGAAATTTGGCTTGTCACCAAAAGCACTCACAAACCTCTACAGATGCACAAAAGCATCCTGTCGGGCTGTATCACCGCCTGGTACGGCAACTGCTCCGCCCACAACCGTAAGGCTCTCCAGAGGGTAGTGAGGTCTGCACAACGCATCACTGGGGGCAAACTACCTGCCCTCCAGGACACCTACACCACCCGATGTCCCAGGAAGGCCATAAAGATCATCAAGGACAACACCCACCCGAGTCACCCCCTGTTCACTCCGCTATCATCCAGAAGGCGAGGTCAGTACAGGTGCATCAAAGCTGGGACCGAGAGACTGAAAAACAGCTTGTATCTCAAGGCCATCAGACTGTTAAACAGCCACCACTAACATTGAGTGGCTGCTGCCAACACACTGACTCAACTCCAGCCACTTCAATAATGGGAATTGATGGGAAAGGATGTAAAAATATATCACTAACCACTTTAAACAATGCTACCTAATATAATGTTTACATACCCTACATTATTCATCTCATATGTATACGCATATACTGTACTCTATATCATCTACTGCATCTTTATGTAATACATGTATCACTAGCCACTTTAACTATGCCACTTTGTTTACATACTCTTCTCATATGTATATACTGTACTCGATACCATCTACTGTATCTTGCTTATGCTGCTCTGCACTATCACTCATTCATATATCTTTATGTACATATTATTTATCCCCCTACACTTGTGTGTATAAGACAGTAGTTTAGGAATTGTTAGTTAGATTACTTGGTTGGTTATTACTGCATTGTCGGAACTAGAAGCACAAGCATTTTGCTACACTCGCATTAACATCTGCTAACCATGTGTATGAGACAAATAAAAGTTGATTTGATTTGATGATGTCGTCCCCACTGTGACCGTACGTGCATACCCCAACCAGAGGCCATAGATTACAGGTAGCATCAGCACTGAGCTAAAGGCTAGAGCTGCCGCTTTCAAGGAGTAAGCTTATAAGAAATGGTGGCTATGCCCGAATCGTACTACAACGGCTCAGATGCTCATCGGATGTGGCAGGGCTTGCAAACCATTACAGACTACAAAGGGAAGCACAGTCGAGAACTACCCAGTGACACGAGTCTACCAGACGAGCTAAACTACTTCTATGCTCTCTTCGAGGCAAGTAACACTGAAGTATGCATGAGAGCTGTTCCAGCTGTTCTGGAAGACTGTGTGATTACGCTCTCCACAGCCGATGTGAGTAAGACCTTTAAACAGATCAACATTCACAAGGCCGCAGGGCCAGACGGATTACCAGGACGTGTACTGCGTGCATGCGCTGACCAACTGGTAAGTGTCTTCACTTACATTTTCAACCTCTCCCTGTCCGAGTCTTTAATAACAACATGTTTCAAGCAGACCACCATAGTGCCTGTGCCCAAGAACACTAACCTGCCTAAACGACTAACGACCCGTAACACTCAAGTCTGTAGCCATGAAGTGCTTTGAAAGGCTGGTCATGGCTCACATAAACACCATCATCCCAGAAACCCTAGACCCACTCCTATTTGCATACCGCCCCAACAGCTGATGCAATCTCTATTGCACTCCATACTGCCCTTTCCCAACTGGACAAAAGGAACACCTATGTGAGAATGTAATTCATTGACTACAGCTCAGCCATGTTGGGCTAGGACAACAACCTCTCCCTCAATGTGATCAAGACAAAGGAGATGATTGGGGAATACAGGAAAAAGAGGACCGAGCACGCCCCCATTCTCATCGACGGGCTATAGTGGAGCAGGTTGAGAGCTTCAAGTTCCTTGGTGTCCACATCACCAACAAACTAACATGGTCCAAGCACACCAAGACAGTCGTGAAGAGGGCACAACAAAACCTAATCCTCCTCAGGAGACTGAAAAGATTTGGCATGGGTCCTGAGATCCTCAAAAGGTTCTACAGCTGCACCATCGAGAGCATCCTGACTGGTTGCATAACTGTCTGGTATGGCAAATGCTCGGCCTCCGACCGCAAGGCGCTACAGAGGGGAGTGCGAACGGCCCAGTACATCACTAGGGCCAAGCTTCCTGCCATTCAAGTCCTCTATACCAGGCAGTGTCAGAGGAAGGCCCTAAAAATTGTCAAAGACTCCAGCCACCCTAGTCATAGACTGTTCTCTCTGCTATCACACGGCAAGTGGTACCAAGCGCCAAGTCTAGGTCCAAGAGGCTTCTAAACACCTTCTACCCCCAATCCATAAGACTCCTGAACATCTAGTCAAATGGCTACCCAGACTATTTGTAGTGCCCCTTCCCCCCACCCCACCTTTACACCATGGGTACACCTTGCAATACCCTAGATGCAGTTGCACCCCTAAAAACTAAAAACATTTCTCATAAGAAACTAGCTCCCTGGTACACAGAAAATACCCGAGCTCTGAAGCAAGCTTCAGAAAATTGGAACAGAAATGGCGCCACACCAAACTGGAAGTCTTCCGTCTAGCTTGGAAAGACAGTACCGTGCAGTACCGAAGAGCCCTTACTGCTGCTCGATCATCCTATTTTTCTAACTTAATTGAGCAAAATAAGAACAATCCAAAATTCCTTTTTGATACTGTCGCAAAGCTAACTAAAAAGCAGCATTCCCCAAGAGAGGATGACTTTCACTTTAGCAGTGATAAATTCATGAACTTCTTTGAGGAAAAAATTATGATCATTAGAAAGCAAATTACAGACTCCTCTTTAAATCTGCGTATTCCTTCAAAGCTCAGTTGTCCTGAGTCTGCACAACTCTGCGTGGACCTAGGATCAAGAGAGACGCTCAAGTGTTTTAGTACTATATCTCTTGACACAATGATGAAAATAATCATGGCCTCTAAACCTTCAAGCTGCTTACTGGACCCTATTCCAACTAAACTACTGAAAGAGCTGCTTCCTGTGCTTGGCCCTCCTATGTTGAACATAATAAACGGCTCTCTATCCACCGGATGTGTACCAAAATCACTAAAAGTGGCAGTAATAAAGCCTCTCTTGAAAAAGCCAAACCTTGACCCAGAAAATATAAAAAACTATCGGCCTATATCGAATCTTCCATTCCTCTCAAAAATCTTAGAAAAGGCTGTTGCTCAGCAACTCACTGCCTTCCTGAAGACAAACAATGTATACCGAAATGCTTCAGTCTGGTTTTAGACCCCATCATAGCACTGAGACTGCACTTGTGAAGGTGGTAAATGACATTTTAATGGCATCGGACCGAGGCTCTGCATCTGTCCTCGTGCTCCTAGACCTTAGTGCTGCTTTTGATACCATCGATCACCACGTTCTTTTGGAGAGATTGGAAACCCAAATTGGTCTACACGGACAAGTTCTGGCCTGGTTTAGATCTTATCTGTCTGAAAGATATCAGTTTGTCTCTGTGAATGGTTTGTCCTCTGACAAATCAACTGTAAATTTCGGTGTTCCTCAAGGTTCCGTTTTAGGACCACTGTTGTTTTCACTATATATTTTACCTCTTGGGGATGTTATTCGAAAACATAATGTTAACTTTCACTGCTATGCGGATGACACACAGCTGTACATTTCAATGAAACATGGTGAAGCCCCAAAATTGCCCTCGCTAGAAGCATGTGTTTCAGACATAAGGAAGTGGATGGCAGCAAACTTTCTACTTTTAAACTCGGACAAAACAGAGATGCTTGTTCTAGGTCCCAAGAAACAAAGAGATCTTCTGTTGAATCTGACAATTAATCTTAATGGTTGTTCAGTCATCTCAAATAAAACTGTGAAGGACCTCGGCGTTACTCTGGACCCTGATCTCTCTTTTGAAGAACATATCAAGACCATTTCAAGGACAGCTTTTTTCCATCTACGTAACATTGCAAAAATCAGAAACTTTCTGTCCAAAAATGATGCAGAAAAATTAATCCATGCTTTTGTCACTTCTAGGTTAGACTACTGCAATGCTCTACTTTCCGGCTACCCGGATAAAGCACTAAATAAACTTCAGTTAGTGCTAAATACGGCTGCTAGAATCCTGACTAGAACCAAAAATTTGATCATATTACTCCAGTGCTAGCCTCCCTACACTGGCTTCCTGTCAAAGCAAGGGCTGATTTCAAGGTTTTACTGCTAACCTACAAAGCATTACATGGGCTTGCTCCTACCTATCTCTCTGATTTGGTCCTGCCGTACATACCTACACGTACGCTACGGTCACAAGACACAGGCCTCCAAATTGTCCCTAGAATTTCTAAGCAAACAGCTGGAGGCAGGGCTTTCTCCTATAGAGCTCCATTTTTATGGAACGGTCTGCCTACCCATGTCAGAGACGCAAACTCGGTCTCAACCTTTAAGTCTTTACTGAAGACTCATCTCTTCAGTGGGTCATATGATTGAGTGTAGTCTGGCCCAGGAGTGGGAAGGTGAACAGAAAGGCTCTGGAGCAACGAACCACCCTTGCTGTCTCTGCCTGGCCGGTTCCCCTCTTTCCACTGGGATTTTCTGCCTCTAACCCTATTACAGGGGCTGAGTCACTGGCTTACTGGGGCTCTCTCATGCCGTCCCTGGAGGCGGTGCGTCACCTGAGTGGGTTGATTCACTGATGTGGTCATCCTGTCTGGGTTGGCACCCCCCTCGGGGTTGTGCCATGGCGGAGATCTTTGCGGGCTATACTCAGCTTTGTCTCAGGATGGTAAGTTGGTGGTTGAAGATATCCCTCTAGTGGTGTGGGGGCTGTGCTTTGGCAAAGTGGGTGGGGTTATATCCTTCCTGTTTGGCCCTGTCCGGGGGTGTCCTCGGGTGGGGCCACAGTGTCTCCTGACCCCTCCTGTCTCAGCCTCCAGTATTTATGCTGCAGTAGTTTATGTGTCGGGGGGGCTGGGGTCAGTTTGTTATATCTGGAGTACTTCTCCTGTCCAACTCGGTGTCTTGTGTGAATCTAAGTGTGCGTTCTCTAATTCTCTCCTTCTCTCTCTCGGAGGACCTGAGCCCTAGGACCATGCCCCAGGACTACCTGACATGATGACTCCTTGCTGTCCCCAGTCCACCTGGCCGTGCTGCTGCTCCAGTTTCAACTGTTCTACCTTATTAATTCGACCATGCTGGTCAATTTATGAACATTTGAACATCTTGGCCATGTTCTGTTATAATCTCCACCCGGCACAGCCGAGAGGACCTAGCCACCCCACATATGCTCTCTCTAATTCTTTTTCTTTCTCTCTCTCGGAGGACCTGAGCCCTAGGACCATGCCCCAGGACTACCTGACATGATGACTCCTTGCTGCCCCAGTCCACCTGGCCGTGCTGCTGCTCCAGTTTCAACTGTTCTGCCCCATGCTGGTCATTTATGAACATTTGAACATCTTGGCCATGTTCTGTTATAATCTCTACCCGGCACAGCCAGAAGAGGACTGGCCACCCCACATAGCCTGGTTCCTCTCTAGGTTTCTTCCTAGGTTTTGGCCTTTCTAGGTTTTGCATCTACACCTGCATTGCTTGCTGTTTGGGGTTTTAGACTGGGTTTCTGTACAGCACTTTGAGATATCAGCTGATGTACGAAGGGCTATATAAATACATTTGATTTGATTTGATTTGGGTACTCTCTGTTGTCATCTATTCATTGTCACTTTAATAACTCTACCTACATGTACATACTACCTCAACTAACCGGTGCCCCCCGCACATTGACTCTGTACCGGTACCTCCCTGTATATAGTCTCGCTATTGTTATTTTACTGCTGCTCTTCAATTTCTTGTTACTTTTATCTCTTTTTTTTAAACTGCACTGTTGTGCTCTTAAGTAAGCATTTCACTGTAAGCTACACCTGTTGTATTCGGTGTCTGTGACTAATACAATTTGATTTGATTTGAAATCACAGTCTATTTCTCAGACTTTGACCACCGGATGTGAAACATCTGGGTCAAGTAGGATAGTAGGAGGACTATATGGAATGTCTGTATATTTTCTTCTGATCTGGTGGCATCTGGTTTTATCAGATTAATTGTATTCTGCTAAATTCAAGACAAACTGTTTAGTGAAAAAGAACGCAGGGAGATAAAGAGGTTGAATTCATAGCGCAGGTCAACTCAGGTTGTCAAATGAGAAAGAGGCTTCTCCCTGACTCCATCTTGATTATTTTATAACAGAAAAGCAGCTTATCCTACGACTTTGTGTTCTGATACAGCTAACAACATCCTCACTGTAGACACACAGACACACAGGTCGTCTTCATCCTCACTGTAGACACACAGGTCGTCTTCATCCCCACTGTAGACACACAGGTCGTCTTCATCCCCACTGTCATCCCACTGTAGACACACAGGTCGTCTTCATCCCCACTGTAGACACACAGGTCGTCTTCATCCCCACTGTAGACACACAGGTCGTCTTCATCCCCACTGTCTTCATAGACACACAGGTCGTCTTCATCCCCACTGTAGACACACAGGTCGTCTTCATCCCCACTGTAGACACACAGGTCGTCTTCATCCCCACTGTAGACACACAGGTCGTCTTCAGGTCGTCTTCATCCCCACTGTAGACACACAGGTCGTCTTCATCCCCACTGTAGACACACAGGTCGTCTTCATCCCACTGTAGACACACAGGTCGTCTTCATCCTCACTGTAGACACACAGGTCGTCTTCATCCTCACTGTAGACACACAGGTCATCTTCATCCCCACTGTAGACACACAGGTCGTCTTCATCCCCACTGTAGACACACAGGTCATCTTCATCCCCACTGTAGACACACAGGTCGTCTTCATCCCCACTGTAGACACACAGGTCGTCTTCATCCTCACTGTAGACACACAGGTCGTCTTCATCCCCACTGTAGACACACAGGTCGTCTTCATCCCCACTGTAGACACACAGGTCGTCTTCATCCCCACTGTAGACACACAGGTCGTCTTCATCCCCTTCATCCCACTGTAGACACACAGGTCGTCTTCATCCTCACTGTAGACACACAGGTCGTCTTCATCCCCACTGTAGACACACAGGTCGTCTTCATCCCCACTGTAGACACACAGGTCGTCTTCATCCCCATAGACACACAGGTCGTCTTCACTGTAGACACACAGGTCGTCTTCATCCCCCCACTGTAGACACACAGGTCGTCTTCATCCCCACTGTAGACACACAGGTCGTCTTCATCCCCACTGTAGACACACAGGTCGTCTTCATCCCCACTGTAGACACACAGGTCGTCTTCATCCCCACTGTAGACACACAGGTCGTCTTCATCCCCACTGTAGACACACAGGTCGTCTTCATCCCCACTGTAGACACACAGGTCGTCTTCATCCTCACTGTAGACACACAGGTCGTCTTCATCCCCACTGTAGACACACAGCTTCATCCCCACTGTAGACACACAGGTCGTCTTCATCCTCACTGTAGACACACAGGTCGTCTTCATCCCCACTGTAGACACACAGGTCGTCTTCATCCTCACTGTAGACACACAGGTCGTCTTCATCCCCACTGTATTCATCCCCATAGACACACAGGTGTCTTACCAGCTATCATTGTGTTCCAAATAGAGGACATTTATTCACACACGTTGCACAATCTGTCAGAGCCACCTGGAAGTCATTCAAGTTATTATTTGATTTATTTTATGAGGATTTATCTCTATTTCTGATCCCAGGGGAAGGACAGGTCAGTGAGACTGACTGCTGTATCATAATGATTCAGAGGATTAAAACACTTGTCTCCCGTATCTTCTTGGATTCAGGAGGAAATGAACTCAAAAGCTTTTGGGAAGCAACATATTAAACCTGTGTCGTGTCTTTGCCGGAATAAGTAATATGACATGCTATTCTATAAAATAATTTATCTGTAATTAATATGAATTATTTCTCTATGACAAACTGTTCTCTCATTTAAAAGCTAAAATTACATTTAATCTTTTTACAAATAGTTTCATATTTAAACATTTAAATTGCACAACAATTCCATGTGAATCTGAATAGAATCAAATCAAATCAAATGTATTTATATAGCCCTTCGTACATCAGCTGATATCTCAAAGTGCTGTACAGAAACCCAGCCTAAATCCCCAAACAGCAAGCAATGCAGGTGGAGAAGCACGGTGGCTAGGAAAAACTCCCTAGAAAGGCCAGAACCTAGGAAGAAACCTAGAGAGGAACCAGGCTATGTGGGGTGGCCAGTCCTCTTCTGGCTGTGCCGGGTGGAGATTATAACAGAGCATGGCCAAGATGTTCAAATGTTCATAAATGACCAGCATGGTCAAATAATAATAATCACAGACATAACAGTTGAAACTGGAGCAGCAGCATGGCCAGGTGGACTGGGGACAGCAAGGAGTCATCATGTCAGGTAGTCCTGAGGCATGGTCCTAGGGCTCATGTCCTCCGAAAGAGAGAGAGAAAGAAAGAGAGAGAGAGAATTAAAGAGAGCATACTTAAATTCACACAGGACACCGGATAGGACAGGAGAAGTACTCCAGATATAACAAACTGACCCCAGCCCCCCGACACATAAACTACTGGAGGCTGAGACAGGAGGGGTCAGGAGACACTGTGGCCCCATCCGATGACACCCCCGGACAGGGCCAAACAGGAAGGATATAACCCCACCCACCAAAGCACAGCCCCCACAGAATGTGTCTGTCACGTTCTGACCTTTATTTCCTTTGTTTTGTCTTTATTTAGTATGATCAGGGCGTGAGTTGGGGTGGGCAGTCTATGTTTTGTGTTTCTATGTTTGGTTTCTGTTTCGGCCTAGTATGGTTCTCAATCAGAGGCAGGTGTCATTAGTAGTCTCTGATTGAGAATCATACTTAGGTTAGCCTGGGTTTCACTGTTGGTTTCTGGGTGTTTGTTTCCTTGTCTGTGTTTGTGCCACACGGGACTGTTTCAGGTTTGGTTTATTTCATTCGTTTATTGTTTTGTATTTCATAGTGTTCAGGCGTTTCTCATTAAAATTAGTCATGAACACCTACCACGCCGCATCTTGGTCCGATCCTTACTCCTCTTCGGACGAAGAGGAGGAAATCTGCCGTTACAGTGTCGGCTTTCCAAGATACATGTCATCCTGTCATTAGTAGTAATGTCTCGGACATCAGCTGATCTGAGATCATATTCATTAAGTACCAATGCATATTTTCAGCTGGTTGGATAATCAAAGTATGGTTCCATTTCCCACCTTTCGATGTTAACAAACTCTCTATGTTACAAAGTCAACTCTATAGAGTAGAGAGAGAGAAAGGGAAAGGTATTTATGGGGGTCATAAACCTCCCCAACAGGCCAACGTCATGACACCTGATTAACGTCACTCAATCAATCAAATGTATTTATAAAGCCCTTTTTACATCAGCCAATGTCACAAAGTGCTGTACAGAAACCCAGCCTAAAACCCCCAACAGCAAGCAATGCAGGTGTAGAAGCACGGTGTCTAAGGAAAACTCCCTGGAAAGGCAAGAACCTAGGAAGAAACCTAGAGAGGAACCAGGCTCTGAGTGTCACGTCCTGACCATAGAGAGTCCTTACTTTCTACGGCGGAGTCGGTCAGGGTGTGACTGGGGGGTTAGTCTAGTTTATCATTTCTATGTGGGTGTTCAAGTTTTCATGTTTCTATGTCGGTGATTTGTATGATTCCCAATTAGAGGCAGTTGGTTTTCGTTGTCTCTAATTGTGGATCATATTTAAGTAGTGTTTGTTCCCAGCTGTGTTTGTGGGATATTGTGTTCTGTGTAGTTGCCTGTGAGCACTGCTTGAGCGTCAGGTATTGGATATTGTTTTTGTGATTTTCATTTGATTAAACATGCTGAACTCTATGTACGCTGCGCCTTGGTCTGTTTCTACAAACGATCGTGACACTGAGGGGTGGCCAGTCCTCTTCTGGCTGTGCCGGGTTGACATTATAACAGTACTTTGCCAAGATGTTCAAACGTTCATAGATGACCAGCAGGGTCAAATAATAATAATCACAGTTGTTTTAGAGGATGCAAAGGTCAGCACCTCATGAGTAAATATCAGTTGGCTTTTCATAGCCGATCATTCAGAGTTAGAAACAGCAGATGCGGTAGAGAGAGAGTCGAAAACTGCAGGTCCGGGACAGGGTAGCACGTCCGGTGAACAGGTCAGGATTCCATAGCCACAGGCAGAACAGTTGAAACTGGAGCAGCAGCAGAACCAGGTGGACTGGGGACAGCAAGGAGTCATCAGGCCAGGTGGTCCTGAGACAAGGTCCCAGGGCTCAGGTCCTTCAGAAGGGGAGGGAGAGGGAGAGAGAGAGAATTAGAGGGAGCACACTTACATTCACACAGGACACCGGATAAGACAGGAGAAGTACTCCACATATAATAGACTGAACCTAGCCCCGACAGGTAAACTACTGCAGCATAAATACTGGAGGCTGAGACAGGAGGAGTCAGGAGACACTGTGGCCCCGTCCAACGATACCCCTGGAAAGAGCCAAACAGGCAGGATATAACCCCACCCACTTTGCCAAAGCACAGCCCCCACACACCACTAGAGGGATATCTTCAAACCACCAATGTACTACCCTGAGGATAACAGATTAAACCTGGTTAACGTGAGGTTAACAGATTAAACCTGGTTAATGTGAGGATAGCAGATTAAACCTGGTTAACGTGAGGATAGCAGATTAAACCTGGTTAACGTGAGGATAACAGATTAAACCTGGTTAACGTGAGGATAGCATATTAAACCTGGTTAACGTGAGGATAGCAGATTAAACCTGGTTAACGTGAGGATAACATTTTAAACCTGGTTAACGTGAGGATAGCAGATTAAACCTGGTTAACGTGAGGATAGCAGATTAAACCTGGTTAACGTGAGGATAGCAGATTAAACCTGGTTAACGTGAGGATAGCAGATTAAACCTGGTTAACGTGAGGATAGCAGATTAAACCTGGTTAACGTGAGGATAGCATATTAAACCTGGTTAACGTGAGGATAGCAGATTAAACCTGGTTAACGTGAGGATAACATATTAAACCTGGTTAACGTGAGGATAGCAGATTAAACCTGGTTAACGTGAGGATAGCAGATTAAACCTGGTTAACGTGAGGATAGCAGATTAAACCTGGTTAACGTGAGGATAGCAGATTAAACCTGGTTAACGTGAGGATAACAGATTAAACCTGGTTAACGTGAGGATAACATTTTAAACCTGGTTAATGTGAGGATAGCAGATTAAACCTGGTTAACGTGAGGATAGCAGATTAAACCTGGTTAACGTGAGGATAGCAGATTAAACCTGGTTAACGTGGAGGATAACATTTTAAACCTGGTTAACGTGAGGATAGCAGATTAAACCTGGTTAACGTGAGGATAGCAGATTAAACCTGGTTAACGGGAGGATAGCAGATTAAACCTGGTTAACGTGAGGATAGCAGATTAAACCTGGTTAACGTGAGGATAGCAGATTAAACCTGGTTAACGTGAGGATAGCAGATTAAACCTGGTTAACGTGAGGATAACAGATTAAATCTGGTTAACATGAGGATAGCAGATTAAACCTGGTTAACGTGAGGATAGCAGATTAAACCTGGTTAACGTGAGGATAGCAGATTAAACCTGGTTAACGTGAGGATAGCAGATTAAATCTGGTTAACGTGAGGATAGCAGATTAAACCTGGTTAACGTGAGGATAGCAGATTAAACCTGGTTAACGTGAGGATAGCAGATTAAACCTGGTTAACGTGAGGATAACATTTTAAACCTGGTTAACGTGAGGATAGCAGATTAAACCTGGTTAACGTGAGGATAACATTTTAAACCTGGTTAACGTGAGGATAGCAGATTAAGTCTGGTTAACATCTTGGCGTCTGGTAACAACTTGATCAAACTGCTGCTGCTTAGACTTGACTGAAACTACACTAAACCTTTTCCTGATATTCATTATTTCTTTTGTTTATATTTCTTATCCAAAAGTAATATCAAAACCACCAATACTGCGCTGACCACCAAGATATCATAGTTTCATTTTCCTTTTAACGTGAGGATTCAGCTAAACTGATTGTTAGCAGATTGAACCAACTGGTTAACGGTGATGAGCTGCAGATTAAATGGTAACGTGAGGCCCACATTAACCCAGGAGTCTGGGTCACAGAGATAAACCTGGTTAAGTGAGGATGCAGATTAAACCTGGTTAACGTGAGGATCCATAAACAGATTACTGAACTGATGTGCTGGAGCCTCCAGAGTAAACCTGATCGAGGTGTGGATAAGCACAGACATGATGGGGAACTTGGCCTATGCAATTGAAACCTGGTTTGTGATGGTGAGGCTGCAGTGAGGAACTTGGCCTATGCAAGTTAAACACTTTGTGAACGGGAGGCTGCAGATTAAAGGAACTTGGGATAAGCAATTAATCTGGTTAAGAGTCTATTGACCAACTTGATCAATCTAAGTAACATAATAATAAACCATCCACATTATCATTTGTTAGTTAAAGCTATCAATCCACTGCATCCACCGATGTCACACTTCCACATCTGCAGTGGAAGGTGGCTGAGCTACAGCGCTGTTTGTCAGACCAGGAGACACCCTGAAAATCGCTCTTCCCACAAAATTGTCTGTAGCGTCCCACGGTTTGGCCTACAAACTATTAAAAGGGGAGACTCTCACGAACACGATGGTGGTCTTCGTTTTGCTCTACGACCCCACAAGCCCCTTGAGACCCGTCTGAAATCAGTACAGGAGGATGTGCAACTTGTATTATCCAAACCATTTGGGCTACAAACGAATGTGACCCCACTGTGGAAAGGGGAGATTATCACAAACACCTTGACTGGATAACCCTGACTGAATAACATTGACACTGGATAAGCCTGACTGAATAACTTTGACCCTGGATAACCCTGACCCTGGATAACTCTGACCCCTGATAACTCTGACCCTGGATAACTCTGACCCCTGATAACTCTGACCCTGGATAACTCTGACCTTGGATAACCCTGACCCTGGATAACCCTGACCCTGGATAACCTGATTGAATAACCCTGACCCTGGATAACCCTGACTGAATAACTCTGACCCTGGATAACCCTGACCCTGGATAACTCTGACCCCTGATAACTCTGACCCTGGATAACTCTGACCTTGGATAACCCTGACCCTGGATAACCCTGATTGAATAACCCTGATTAAATAACTCTGACCTTGGATAACCCTGACCCTGGATAACCCTGATTGAATAACCCTGACTGAATAACTCTGACCCTGGATAACCCTGATTGAATAACCCTGACCCTGGATAACCCTGACCCTGGATAACCCTGACCCTGGATAACCCTGACCTTGGATAACCCTGACCCTGGATAACCCTGACCCTGGATAACCCTGACCCTGGATAGCCCTGACCCTGGATAGCCCTGACCCTGGATAACCCTGACCCTGGATAACCCTGACCCTGGATAGCCCTGACCCTGGATAGCCCTGACCGTGGATAACCCTGACCCTGGATAACCCTGACCCTGGATAGCCCTGACCCTGGATAGCCCTGACCCTGGATAACCCTGACCCTGGATAACCCTGACCCTGGATAACCCTGACCCTGGATAACCCTGATTGAATAACCCTGACTGAATAACTCTGACCCTTGATAACCCTGATTGAATAACCCTGACCCTGGATAACCCTGACCCTGGATAACCCTGACCCTGGATAACCCTGACCTTGGATAACCCTGAAACCCTGGATAACCCTGACCCTGGACCCTAGCCCTGACCCTGGATAGCCCTGACCCTGGATAACCCTGACCCTGGATAACCCTGACCCTGGATAACCCTGACCCTGGATAGCCCTGACCCTGGATAGCCCTGACCCTGGATAACCCTGACCCTGGATAACCCTGACCCTGGATAACCCTGACCCTGGATATGCCCTGACCCTGGATAGCCCTGACCCTGGATAGCCCTGACCCTGGATAACCCTGACCCTGGATAGCCCTGACCCTGGATAGCCCTGACCCTGGATAAGGAGACCCTGACCCTGGATAGCCCTGACCCTGGATAACCCTGACCCTGGATAACCCTGACCCTGGATAACCCTGACCCTGGATAGCCCTGACCCTGGATAGCCCTGACCCTGGATAGCCCTGACCCTGGATAACCCTGACCCTGGATAACCCTGACCCTGGATAGCCCTGACCCTGGATAGCCCTGACCCTGGATAGCCCTGACCCTGTGATAACCCTGACCCTGGATAACCATGACCCTGGATAGCCCTGACCCTGGATAGCCCTGACCCTGGATAACCCTGACCCTGGATAGCCCTGACCCTGGATAGCCCTGACCCTGGATAGCCCTGACCCTGGATAGCCCTGACCCTGGATAACCCTGACCCTGGATAAACCTGACCCTGGATAACCCTGCCCCTGGATAACCCTGACCCTGGATAACCCTGATTGAATAACCCTGACCCTGGATAACCCTGACTGAATAACTCTGACCCTGGATAACCCTGACCCTGGATAACTCTGACCCCTGATAACTCTGACCCTGGATAACTCTGACCTTGGATAACCCTGAAACCCTGGATAACCCTGATTGAATAACCCTGATTAAATGTTGGTCTGACCAGGAGATGAAAACCCTGTTAACCCTGGATAACCCTGATTGAATAACCCTGACTGAATAACTCTGACCCTGAAAACCCTGTTAATTGAGATAATCCCTGACCCTGGATAACGGTGTTGGACCCTGGATAACCCTGACCCTGTCTGATAACCCTGACCCTGGATAACCCTGACCCTGGATAACCCTGACCCTGGATAACCCTGACCCTGGATAGCCCTGACCCTGGATAGCCCTGACCCTGGATAACCCTGACCCTGGATAACCCTGACCCTGGATAGCGGTGACCCTGGATAGACCCTGACCCTGGATAACCCTGACCCTGGATAACCCTGACCCTGGATAGCCCTGACCCTGGATAGCCCTGACCCTGGATAACCCTGACCCTGGATAACCCTGACAAACCTGGATAACCCTGACCCTGGATAACCCTGACCCCCATAACCCTGACTGAATAACCATCTGACCCTGGATAACCCTGATTGAATAACCCTGACCCTGGATAACCCTGACCCTGGATAACCCTGACCCTGGATAACCCTGACCTGGATAACCCTGACCCTGGATAACCCTGACCCTGGATAACCCTGACCCTGGATAGCCCTGACCCTGGATAACCCTGACCCTGGATAACCCTGATTGAATAACCCTGACCCTGGATAGCCCTGACCCTGGATAGCCCTGACCCTGGATAACCCTGACCCTGGATAACCCTGACCCTGGATAACCCTGACCCTGGATAACCCTGATAAACCCTGACCCTGGATAACCCTGACCCTGGATAACCCTGACCCTGGATAACCCTGACCCTGGATAACCCTGACCCTGGATAGCCCTGACCCTGGATAACCCTGACCCTGGATAACCCTGACCCTGGATAACCCTGACCCTGGATAACCCTGACCCTGGATAACCCTGACCCTGGATAACCCTGACCCTGGATAACCCCCTGACCCTGGATAACCCTGACCCTGGATAACCCTGACCCTGGATAACCCTGACCCTGGATAACCCTGACCCTGGATAACCCTGATTGATAAACCCTGACCCTGGATAACCCTGACCCTGGATAACCCTGACCCTGGATAACCCTGACCCTGGATAACCCTGACCCTGGATAACCCTGACCCTGGATAACCCTGACCCTGGATAACCCTGACCCTGGATAACCCTGACCCTGGATAACCCTGACCCTGGATAACCCTGACCCTGGATAACCCTGACCCTGGATAACCCTGACCCTGGATAACCCTGATTGAATAACCCTGACTGAATAACCTGACCCTGGATAACCCTGACCCTGAATAACCCTGACCCTGGATAACCCTGACCCTGGATAACCCTGACCCTGGATAACCCTGACCTGGATAACCCTGACCCTGGATAACCCTGACCCTGGATAACCCTGACCCTGGATAGCCCTGACCCTGGATAACCCTGACCCTGGATAACCCTGACCCTGGATAACCCTGACCCTGGATAACCCTGACCCTGGATAGCCCTGACCCTGGATAACCCTGACCCTGGATAGCCCTGACCCTGGATAGCCCTGACCCTGGATAACCCTGACCCTGGATAACCCTGACCCTGGATAGCCCTGACCCTGGATAGCCCTGACCCTGGATAACCCTGACCCTGGATAACCCTGACCCTGGATAGCCCTGACCCTGGATAACCCTGACCCTGGATAACCCTGACCCTGGATAACCCTGACCCTGGATAGCCCTGACCCTGGATAGCCCTGACCCTGGATAGCCCTGACCCTGGATAACCCTGACCCTGGATAACCCTGACCCTGGATAGCCCTGACCCTGGATAGCCCTGACCCTGGATAGCCCTGACCCTGGATAACCCTGACCCTGGATAACCATGACCCTGGATAGCCCTGACCCTGGATAGCCCGGACCCTGGATAACCCTGACCCTGGATAGCCCTGACCCTGGATAACCCTGACCCTGGATAGCCCTGACCCTGGATAGCCCTGACCCTGGATAACCCTGACCCTGGATAACCCTGACCCTGGATAACCCTGACCCTGGATAGCCCTGACCCTGGATAACCCTGACCCTGGATAACCCTGACCCTGGATAACCCTGACCCTGGATAACCCTGACCCTGGATAACCCTGACCCTGGATAACCCTGACCCTGGATAACCCTGACCCTGGATAGACCCCTGACCCTGGATAACCCTGACCCTGGATAACCCTGACCCTGGATAACCCTGACCCTGGATAACCCTGACCCTGGATAACCCTGACCCTGGATAACCCTGACCCTGGATAACCCTGACCCTGGATAACCCTGACCCTGGATAACCCTGACCCCCTGACCCTGGATAAGCCCTGACCCTGGATAACCCTGACCCTGGATAACCCTGACCCTGGATAACCCTGACCCTGGATAACCCTGACCCTGGATAACCCTGACCCTGGATAACCCTGACCCTGGATAGCCCTGACCCTGGATAACCCTGACCCTGGATAACCCTGACCCTGGATAACCCTGACCCTGGATAACCCTGACCCTGGATAGCCCTGACCCTGGATAGCCCTGACCCTGGATAACCCCTGACCCTGGATAACCCTGACCCTGGATAACCCTGACCCTGGATAACCCTGACCCTGGATAACCCTGACCCTGGATAACCCTGACCCTGGATAACCCTGACCCTGGATAACCCTGACCCTGGATAACCCTGACCCTGGATAACCCTGACCCTGGATAACCCTGACCCTGGATAACCCTGACCCTGGATAACCCTGACCCTGGATAACATATGCTTCAGCAATCAGTACCCTTTTCTTATTTTTTTACATGTATCTTAGTGTGATGTGATTGATAACATAAGAACTACTACTGTATATAACTACAACCTACTAAACTACTAATAATATAAATTAAAATGATGATAACAAATTCATCATCAGCAGATAGTGCTGTTACATTGTTCCAATAAGGGCGTGCTCCATGGGGTCTACCGCTTCAAGCTCCGCCTCCAATGACAGAGCTCAATACGCCGTCCTCATTCATACCGGTTAGAATACACAGACACAGTATACACGGGACGCGGCTGCGCCCTATCCCAGACGGACAGGCTGTTGGTTTGTTTTGACGTCTTTTAAATCCAGTTAACAACTGCTTTTTTTACTGGGACGTTAATAGGAATTCGTGGTTTACCTGGTCTGGATTCCCGTTTTGAGAAGAAAGAGTGCGGATGGAACTTCTCTCATCTTGACGTCAGCTCGGGAGTGGAAGTCATCTGGAATTACATATTCCGCCTCAGCGCTACTGTGGTACCTGGAATCTAAGATTAGAAGAGTTTTGTGGAGGATAATTTATTTTAAATGGATTCTTTCTTCGTAAAGGTAAGATAAAAGTCTAAACAAAGTATTTCGAGGCATTGTAGCTGCTCCGAAACGTTGTTTCATTTCAAAGTGATTGCATGAACCGGGAGCGTCTTTGTTACATCTTTACGAGCAGTGAGCACTTTTTATGTCGCGTAGGTTTTGTATTGTGTTTACAGCGGTCCTCTAATGCTGCAAATTAAAAACAAACAATAATGGCTTATTTCGCTCGTAAAGGGTGAGACGCTAGCATATGGTTTACAGTACTTTATGCAGCAGGATATGTCTTATAGCCTAGTAGTAAGTAATAACAGTAGCAGCAATGGGACACAACCAGACACAATAGGCATTCTGAGCTCTGCTTGGGCTGGGATAGCTGGACGGTTGAGCTCTGGGCTGGGATAGCTGGACGGTTGAGCTCTGGGCTGGGATAGCTGGACGGTTGAGCTCTGGGCTGGGATAGCTGGACGGTTGAGCTCTGGGCTGGGATAGACTGGAGCTCTGCTCTGGGCTGGGATAGCTGGACGGCTGAGCTCTGGGCTGGGATAGCTGGACGGCTGAGCTCTGCTCTGGGCTGGGATAGCTGGGCTGAGCTCTGCTCTGGGCTGGGATAGCTGGACAGCTGAGCTCTGCTTGGGCTGGGATAGCTGGAGGGCTGAGCTCTGCTGGGATAGCTGGACGAGCTGAGCTCTGGGCTGGGATAGCTCGAGGGCTGAGCTCTGCTTGGGCTGGGATAGCTGGAGGGCTGAGCTCTGCTCTGGGCTGGGATAGCTGGACGGCTGAGCTCTGCTCTGGGCTGGGATAGCTGGACGGCTGAGCTCTGGGCTGGGATAGCTCGACGGCTGAGCTCTGGGCTGGGATAGCTCGACAGCTGAGCTCTGGGCTGGGATAGCTCGACCGCTGAGCTCTGCTTGGGCTGGGATAGCTAGACTGATGAGTTCTGCTCTGGGCTGAGATAGCTCAATTGCAGGATGCAGCTGGACTGCCTGTCCTTGGGAAAGGACCATTTAAAACAAGTTTACTACATTTCCAAGTTACACACTTCAAAATGTCTCTTGTTTAATGCACAAGGAGGAGCCTCCTATCTTAAGTCCAGCCCTGTTGATCTCATCAGCACATAGACCAGGCAGTCTATCTCATGGTGAATGATGACATCACCTTCCCCATGATCCATCAACCTTCTAATGGCATACATTGTTACCAATAACTCCTAGAGGCATAAGCCTACCTATTTCATAAGGCATGAAAGGAGCCCACCCAGCCCGACATGGGAAACACAGAGAGAATGTATCTGAAGTCTACCCTTTGCACCCTGACAAAAACCAGAGTCCTGATCTCTTTCCCCTATGCATTTCCTGCCAGGGTGTGATGTGTCATGTCTAAGTACACACTCACGACCCCTGTGATGTCATCATGAGGGCGCTATTGTTAAACTCCTCCCTTCTCACTCGTCGTCCCATTCTTGTCTTCCACCCCACCCCACCCTCTACCCCTTACCCTTGCTCCCCGTGGCCCAGTGTCAGCACTTAGCATCCCCTCTAACCTTTCACCCCATGTCCAGCCCTGCGTGATGAAAGCACCGGGGTGACAATCAACACCTATCTATTTTATTGAACTTTAACAGGGAGTTTAGACCAAGGTGGGAGTCAATGCTGAGACCAAGGTGTCTTTATTTAAACAGGGAGTCAATGCTGAGACCAAGGTGTCTTTATTTAGACAGTCGGTGCTGAGACCAAGGTGTCTTTATTTAAACAGGGAGTCAATGCTGAGACCAAGGTGTCTTTATTTAGACAGTCAGTGCTGAGACCAAGGTGTCTTTATTTAGACAGGGAGTCAATGCAAATAAAATTTGATTTGATTTGAGACCAAGGTCTATTTATTTTAACAGGGAGTCATGCTGAGACCAAGGTGTCTTAGACAGGGAGTCAATGCAGGGAGTCAATGCTGAGACCAAGGTGTCTTTATTTAGACAGGGAGTCAATGCTGAGACCAAGGTGTCTTTATTTAGACAGGAGTCAATGCTGAGACCAAGTGTCTAGACAGGGAGTTAGGTGTCTTTATTTAGACTGGGAGTCAATGCTGAGACCAAGGTCTTTATTTAGACAGAGAGTCAATGCTGAGACAATCTTTATTTAGACAGGGAGTCAACATCAAGGTGTCTTTATTTAGACACATCAATGCTGAGACAACAAATATACACATCACTGTATACATCACTATGCACATCACTAATACATCAATATACACATCACTACACAAATATACACATCACTGTATACATCACATATATATACACATCACATATATAATATACACATCACTATATATACGTCACTATATATACGTCACTATATACACGTCACTATATACATAACTATATACACATCACTATAGACATCACTATAGACATCATGATATACATCACTATATACATCACTATATACACATCACTATATACACATCACTATATACATAACTATATACACATCATTATATACATCACTATATACATCACTATATCACATCATTATATACATCACTATATACACATCACTATATACACATCACTATATACACATCACTATATACATCACTATACACATCACTATATACACATCACTATATACATCACTATATACATCATGATATACATCACTATACACATCACTATATATACATCACTATATACATCATCATATACATATATACATCACTATATATATCACATCACATCACTATATATACATCACTATATACACATCACTATATACATCACTATATACATCACTATAGACACATCACTATATACATAACTATATACACATCACTATATACATCACTATATACACATCATTATATACATCACTATATACACATCACTATACACATCACTATATACACATCACTATATACACATCACTATATACATCATGATATACATCACTATATACACATCACTATATACACATCACTATATACATCACTATATATACATCACTATATACATCACTATATACATCACTATATACACATCACTATATATACATCACTATATACATCACTATATACATCACTATATACATCACTATATACACATATACTATATAGACACATCACTATATACACATCACTATATACACATCACTATATACACATCACTATATACACATCACTATATACACATCACTATATACACATCACTATATACATCACTATACACATCACTATATACACATCACTATACACATCACTATATACATCACTATATACATCACTATATACACATTACTATATACACATCACTATATACACATCACTATATATACATCACTATATATACATCACTATATACATCACTATATACACGTCACTATATACCACTATCACTATATACACATTACTATATACATTACTATATCACTATATACACATCACTATATACACATCACTATATACACATCACTATATACACATCACTATATACACATCACTATATACACATCACTATATACACATCACTATATACACATCACTATATACACATTACTATATACACATTACTATATACACATTACTATATACACATCACTATATACATCACTATATACTCATATACACATCACTATATACACATCACTATATACACAGTCACTATATATACGTCACTATATACACGTCACTATATACACATCACTATATACACATCACTATATACACGTCACTATATATACATCACTATATACACATCACTATATACACATCACTATATACATCCCTATATACACGTCACTATATACACATCACTATATACACGTCACTATATACACATCACTATATACACATTCATATACACATATACACATGTGTATATATATACACATCACTATATACACCACTATATACACGTCCCTATATACACGTCACTATATACACGTCACTATATACACATCACTATACACATCACTATATACACATCACTATATACACATCACTATATACATCATGATATACATCATATACACATCACTATATACACATGATATACATCATATATACATCACTATATATACATCACTATATACACATCACTATATACACATCACTATATATACATCACTATATACATCACTATATACATCACTATATACACATCACTATATACACATACACTCATATATACATCACTATATATATATACACATCACTATATATACATCACTATATACATCACTATATACACATCACTATATACACATCACTATATACACCACTATATACACATCACTATATACACATCACTATATACATCATGATATACATCACTATATATACATCACTATATACATCACTATATACATCACTATATACATCACTATATATCACTATATACATCACTATATACACACTATAGACACATCACTATATACACATCACTATATACACGTCACTATATACATATACATCACTATATACACATCACTATATACATCACTATATACATCACTATATACACATCACTATATACACATTACTATATACACATTACTATATACACATTACTATATACACATTACTATATACACATCACTATATACATCACTATACATCACTATATACACATCACTATATATACATCACTATATACATCACTATATATACATCACTATATACACATCACTATATACACATTACTATATACACATTACTATATACACATCACTATATATACATCACTATATACATCACTATATACACATCACTATATACACATCACTATATATACATCACTATATACACATCACTATATACACACTATATACACATCACTATATACACATCACTATATACACATCACTATATACACATTCACTATATACACATCACTATATACACATCACTATATACACATCACTATATATACAGGTCACTATATACACATCCCATATATATACGTCACTATATACACGTCCCTATATACACATCACTATATACACATCCCTATATACACGTCACTATATACATCACTATATACACGTCACTATATACACATCACTATATACACATCACTATATACATCACTATATACACGTCACTATATACACATCACTATATACACATCACTATATACACATCTATATACACATATACACATGTGTGTATATATATACACATCACTATATACACCACTATATACACCACTATATACACGTCACTATATACACGTCCACTATATACACGTCACTATATACACGTCACTATATACACTTCACTATATACACCACTATATACACGTCACTATATACACGTCACTATATACACGTCACTATATACACGTCACTATATACACGTCACTATATACACGTCCCTATATATACATCACTATATACACATCACTATATACACATCACTATATACACATCACTATATACACATCCTATATATATATCACTATATCACATCACTATATATACGTCACTATATACACATCACTATATACACATCACTATATACACCACTATATACACATCACTATATACACATCACTATATATACATCACTATATATACACATCCCTATATACACATCACTATCATATATACATCCCTATATATACATCACTATATACACATCCCTATATACACATCACTATATACATCACTATATACACATCACTATATACACATCACTATATACACATCACTATATACACATCCCTATATACACATCACTATATACACATCACTATATACACATCACTATATATACACATCACTATATACACATCACTATATATACACATCATCACTATATACACATCACTATATATATATCCCTATATACACATCACTATATACACATCACTACATACACATCACTATATACACATCACTATATACACATCACTATATATACGTTATATATCATCAATATGCACCATACACATTCATATACACATCAATAATGTTACAGGTTTTGGTTTTTCCATTTATGTTTTGAATAGCTTGTTAGCACGTAGGGTGCACCGATCTGCGTCACCTCGTTAGTCAGTATGTGTTACACCTGTGCTGGTTGCCATCTCGTTAGTGTGAAGGTGTTTCACCCCTACTGGCCCGGGTACTATTTAGGAGTGGCTGGTCCAGAATAGATCAAATTCTGTCTGGAAGTGGTTCAGCAAAAAGCACTGGCTGAGTAGCGTGAGTGTGCCTAATGAGGTTTTCATCTGTCAGGATGTGTGTATGCAGAGAGACAAGAACACAAGGAGAGAGGCCCCTGTTCACATAAATCTCTCTTCACCTCAAATACACCCACCCAGAAGAACAGGATGCTCCAGAACAGGCCAGCAGTACCTGGCAGCAGACAGGCCAGCAGTACCTGGCAGCAGACACAGCAGTACCTGGCAGCAGCAGTACCTGGCAGCAGACAGGCCAGGAGTGAGTTAGTGAGTGGATAAATATATATAGGCCAGCAGATCCCATTTAGACAGACGCTTTTGTCCAAAGCAGACAGGACAAGTACCGGCTGGGGCCACTACTGGCAGCACATGGGTGGCAGCAGACAGCCGGGAATGAGTTAGTGAGTGGATAGTGGACGTGGACTCAGTGTGTTTATCTGGTGACTCCAGCTAATGAGTTTTAGGGTTAGGATTCAGCCTTTGGGACTGAGAGGATGTGTTCGAGAGTAGGGACAGAACCCAACTGGCTGTCTCCCTAGGAAGCACCACACAGATGCACATTAAAGGGTTCAAACGAAAATCAACAAAAACCTTGATCACCAGACACACATTTTACAGTAAAATTGAGATCAACAGACTCACAAATGTTACAGTAAAATCTAGATCAACAGACTCACACATTTTACTGTAAAATCTAGATCAACTGACTCACACATTTTACTGTAAAATCTAGATCAACAGACTCACACATTTTACTGTAAAATCTAGATCAACAGACTCACACATTTTACTGTAAAATCTAGATCAACAGACTCACTAATAACACTTTTAATTTTAATCCTCCTTCCAATGGGTCTCTGTGAGGGAGTTAGTGTAATCCTCCCTTCCAATGGGTCTCTGTGAGGGAGTTAGTGTAATCCTCCCTTCCAATGGGTCTCTGTGAGGGAGTTAGTGTAATCCTCCCTTCCTTCTCAATGGGTCTCTGTGAGGGAGTTAGTGTAATCCTCCCTTCCAATGGGTCTCTGTGAGGGAGTTAGTGTAATCCTCCCTTCCAATGGGTCTCTGTGAGGGAGTTAGTGTAATCCTCCCTTCCAATGGGTCTCTGTGAGGGAGTTAGTGTAATCAATGGGTCTCTGTGAGGGAGTTAGTGTAATCCTTCCAATGGGTCTCTGTGAGGGAGTTAATGTAATCCTCCTTCCAATGGGTCTCTGTGAGGGAGTTAGTGTAATCCTCCCTTCCAATGGGTCTCTGTGAGGGAGTTAGTGTAATCCTCCCTTCCAATGGGTCTCTGTGAGGGAGTTAGTGTAATCCTCCCTTCCAATGGGTCTCTGTGAGGGAGTTAGTGTCCAATGGGTCTCTGTGAGGGAGTTAGTGTAATCCTCCCTTCCAATGGGTCTCTGTGAGGGAGTTAGTGTAATCCTCCCTTCCAATGGGTCTCTGTGAGGGAGTTAGTGTAATCCTCCCTTCCAATGGGTCTCTGTGAGGGAGTTAGTGTAATCCTCCCTTCCAATGGGTCTCTGTGAGGGAGTTAATGTAATCCTCCCTTCACTTCCCACTGTCCAAAAACTGGTTATCCTCCCTTCCAATGGGTCTCTGTGAGGGAGTTAATGTAATCCTCCCTTCACTTCCCACTGTCCAAAAACTGGTTAAATCAACGTTGTTTCTACGTCATTTAAAAAAAGTAATGTGATGACGTTGAATCAACGTGGAAAACTGGTTGGATTTGCAACAAGTCATCAACACAAGGGAATGTTGCCTTTTTCTCACCCAACTTTTAACCTCAATCCAATGACATGGTGACCTTTTTTTGTTGAATTCACGTTAGTTGACAACTCAACCAAATGTAAATCAAAACTAGATGATGAACTGACGTCTGTGCCCAGCAGGTTGTTGCATTTCAGATGAATTAAATCCAGTCTGGTTGTTTAACAGGGTATGTTAGGCTTATCACACCTCTTGTCACACCACTTGTGACACCGGTTATCACACCGCTTGTCACACCGCTTGTCACACCGGTTATCACACCGATTGTCACACCAGTTGTCACGCTGGTTGTGTTGCTGTGTAGATCAGTAATGTTTGTGCTGTCACATCATCTTGTGTACAGATACTTTTGTATATATAGTGTATGTGGACACCACTTCAAGTTAGTAGATTTGGCTATTTCAGCCACACCCATGGCTGACAGGTAAATAAAATTGAGCGCACAGCCATGCAATCTCCATAGACAAACATTGGTGGTAGAATGGCCCTTACTGAAGAGCTCAGTGACTTTCAACGTGGCACCGTCAGAGGGTGCCACCTTTCCAACAGGTCAGTTCGTCAAATTTCTGCCCTGCTAGAGCTGCCCCCTTGTCAACTGTAAGTGCTGTTATTATGAAGTGAAAACATCTAGTAGCAACAAAGGCTCAGCCCCAAAGTGTTGATTCAGGACGTCTGAACGTCAAAGAGAGTCCTTTAATCATCTTAACCACTCCAATCAAAGCTCTGTGGAATCAGGTTGTATTAGATCACCGTTGTTGGCTGGAGAAAGGAGAGTAGAAGTTCAAGGTTGATTACATCTGACCTCTGTTACGTGATGTTCCCACATCCTCTGGTGTCAGAGGAGACTACCCTCCTCCCTCCTGGGAGGAGCCAGATGGGAGGAGGGAGGAGGAGCTAGATGGGAGGAGCCAGATGATGAGTGTGTCTGGGTTTGAGCCAGATGATGGGAGGAGCCAGATGATGAGCGTGTCTGAGTTTGTACTGCTGGAACGCGGCCCATGTGCTCCCTCGATGGTGAACCCATCGACCTAAATAATTATCTCCCTCTTTCGAAATTGTCTTCTAAGTGTCCACCAGTGTGGTATCAGCCCTGGGTCATAGCACCATCTCTGCTGCAACCTTGGTGTTAAATGACATGGTAAAGGGTATGGAAGAGAGCATCCCCGGTGTGTCCATAAGTCTAGGGGAAGCTTTCCTTGAAGTCAATTATATAGCCTCATTAGCCTATACAGCGATAAATACAGTCATTCACAATAGGCTACTAAAGCGTGATTTGGCCATGGAGGATCATTACAGTCTCCGTTAGCTGTATTGTTTTAAACAGGAAGCTATTTCGTCAGCAGTACAAAATACACAGACCCATGCATACTACTAACACACCATAACATACCCACTATGCACACGAGAACATGGAGTTTGTGTGGTAGAGGAGTAGAGCTCTGAGGGCATCACACTTAATATGTTGTGAAATTTGTTAGCAATGTATTGTAATGGTTTTTAAAATGTATAACTGCTTTAATGTTGCTGGACCCCAGGAAGAGTAGATGGTGCCTTGGCTAATGGGGATCCATAATAAACCCCAGGAAGAGTAGCTGCTGCCTTGGCTAATGGGGATCCATAATAAACCCCAGGAAGAGTAGCTGCTGTCTTGACAGGAACTAATGGGGATCCATAATAAACCCCAGGAAGAGTAGCTGCTGCCTTGGCTAATGGGGATCCATAATAAACCCCAGGAAGAGTAGCTGCTGCCTTGGCTAATGGGGATCCATAATAAACCCCAGGAAGAGTAGCTGCTGCCTTGGCTAATGGGGATCCATAATAAACCCCAGGAAGAGTAGCTGCTGCCTTGGCTAATGGGGATCCATAATAAACCCCAGGAAGAGTAGCTGCTGCCTTGGCTAATGGGGATCCATAATAAACCCCAGGAAGAGTAGCTGCTGCCTTGGCAGGAACTAATGGGGACCCATAATACACCCCAGGAAGAGTAGCTGCTGCTTTGGCAGGAACTAATGGGGATCCATAATAAACCCCTGGAAGAGTAGCTGCTGCCTTGGCAGGAACTAATGGGGACCCATAATACACCCCGGGAAGAGTAGCTGCTGCTTTGGCAGGAACTAATGGGGATCCATAATAAACCCCAGGAAGAGTAGCTGCTGCCTTGGCAGCAGCTTATGGGCATCCATAGTAAATACAAATACAAATAGATTATTGTTGAGTTGCGACTATCAGTGAAAAGAAGAGAGGCCCAGCCAGACATTTCGCAATATTTCAAAAATACAATCACTGGAAAACATATTTTGGAAAGCAAAAAAAAGGAACACACCAGGCAGGTCCGAGATACTGTTGTGAAGTTTAAAGCCGGATTTGGATACAAAAAGATTTCCCAAGCTTTAAACATCCCAAGGAGCACTGTGCAAGTGATAATATTGAAATGGAAGGAGTATCAGACCACTGCAAATCTACCAAGACCTGGCCGTCCCTCTAAACTTTCAGCTCATACAAGGAGAAGACTGATCAGAGATGCAGCCAAGAGGCCCATGATCACTCTGGATGAACTGCAGAGATCTACAGCTGAGGTGGGAGACTCTGTCCATAGGACAACAATCAGTCGTATATTGCACAAATCTGGCCTTTATGGAAGAGTGGCAAGAAGAAAGCCATTTCTTAAAGATATCCATAAAAAGTGTCGTTTAAAGTTTGCCACAAGCCACCTGGGAGACACACCAAACATGTGGAAGAAGGTGCTCTGGTCAGATGAAACCAAAATTGAATTTTTTGGCAACAATGCAAAACGTTATGTTTGGTGTAAAAGCAACACAGCTCATCACCCTGAACACACCATCCCCACTGTCAAACATGGTGGTGCAGCATCATGGTTTGGGCCTGCTTTTCTTCAGCAGGGACAGGGAGGATGGTTAAAATTGATGGGAAGATGGATGGAGCCAAATACAGGACCATTCTGGAAGAAAACCTGATGGAGTCTGCAAAAGACCTGAGACTGGGACGGAGATTTGTCTTCCAACAAGATAATGATCCAAAACATAAAGCAAAATCTACAATGGAATGGTTCAAAAATAAACATATCCAGGTGTTAGAATGGCCAAGTCAAAGTCCAGACCTGAATCCAATCGAGAATCTGTGGAAAGAACTGAAAACTGCTGTTCACAAATGCTCTCCATCCAACCTCACTGAGCTCGAGCTGTTTTGCAAGGAGGAATGGGAAAAAAATTCAGTCTCTCGATGTGCAAAACTGATAGAGAAATACCCCAAGCGACTTACAGCTGAAATCGCAGCAAAAGGTGGCGCTACAAAGTATTAACTTAAGGGGGCTGAATAATTTTGCACGCCCAATTTTTCAGTTTTTGATTTGTTAAAAAAGTTTCAAATATCCAATAAATGTCGTTCCACTTCATGATTGTGTCCCACTTGTTGTTGATTCTTCACAAAAAAATACAGTTTTATATCTTTATGTTTGAAGCCTGAAATGTGGCAAAAGGTCGCAAAGTTCAAGGGGGCCAAATACTTTCGCAAGGCACTGTACATTGTTGTAACAATGTGCAAATAGTTAAAGTGCAAAAGGGAAAATACATTTATAGTGGTGTTTGTTCTTCACTGGTTGCCCTTTTCTTGTGGCAACAGGTCACAAGTCTTGCTGCTGTGATGTCACACTGTGGTATTTCATCCAGTAGATATGGGAATTTATCAAAATCGGATTTGTTTTTGAATTCTTTGTGGATCTGTGTAATCTGAGGGAAATATGTCTCTCTAATATGGTCATACATTGGACAGGAGGTTAGGAAGTGCAGCTCAGTTTCCACCTCATTTTGTGGGCAGTGAGCACATAGCCAGTCTTCTCTTGAAAGCCAGGTCTGCCTACGGCGGCCTTTCTCAATAGCAAGGCTATGCTCATTGAGTCTGTACATAGTCAAAGCTTTCCTTAAGTTTGGGTCAGTGGTCATGTTTTCCGCCACTGTGTACTCTCTGTTTAGGGCCAAATAGCATTCTAGTTTGCTCTGTTTTTTTGTTAGTTCTTTCCAATGTGTCTCGTAATTATTATTTGGTTGAGTCTAATTGTGTTGCTGTCCTGGGGCTCTGTGGGGTCTTGGCCTAATTCTGCCCTGCATGTATTGTTTGTAGATGTCTTCTGGACACTGTCTTCCCGACCACTACGGTGGAAAGGGAAATCTTACAGAACTCTGCAAGCAGGGTTTCAATGAGGTGTTTGTCCCATTAGGTGAAATCTTGTTTTGCAAGTGAACCTCGCTGCCATAAAGTGCAATTGGTTCAATGACACATTCAATCAGTTTTAGCCAAATCTGAATTAGTTCTATAATTGCGTAGATTGCCCTCTCTCTGTGTCTGCCAGTCCCCCTCTCTCTCTCTCTCTCTCTCTCTCTCTCCCCCATCTCTCTCTCTCTCCTTCTTTTCTCTCTCTCTCTCTCTCTCTCTCTCCCTCCCCCATCTCTCTCTCTTTCTCTCTCTCTCTCTCCCCCATGTCTGTCTGTCTGTCTGTCTGTCTGTCTGTCTCTTGACATTGGGATTCTGTCACTTCCTCTAGCTGTCCTGTGGGGTGTATATCTGAAATATAGATGGCATCTTAGGTCATAGCTCTTCCTCTTCAGCCAGACTGCTCCACTCAGGAAGGAAACGGATCCTGCTTTAGACATATCATTGGTTCTTGCACAGCCAGTCAGTGCTATTGGCCACACCTACTCCTTTGTTGTCAAGGTTGACATACAGTGTATGCCATTTAGCATTTGTAGCTCACAACAGCTGGTATAGTGTACTGTCTAGTGGTCTGGATACAGCTGGTGTAGTGTACTATGTAGTGGTCTGGATACAGCTGGTATAGTGTACTATGTAGTGGACTGGATACACTGGTATAGTGTACTATGTAGTGGTCTGGATACAGCTGGTGTAGTGTACTATGTAGTGGTCTGGATACAGCTGGTGTAGTGTACTATGTAGTGGTCTGGATACAGCTGGTATAGTGTACTATGTAGTGGTCTGGATACAGCTGGTATAGGGTACTGTCTAGTGGTCTGGATACAGCTGGTATAGTGTACTATGGAGTGGTCTGGATACAGCTGGTATAGTGTACTATGTAGTGGTCTGGATACAGCTGGTGTAGTGTAGGGATGACCAGGGATGTTCTCTGTTTAGTGTGATCTGGAGGACTCACTAAACAGAGAACATCCCTGGTCATCCCTACTCCCTCTGATCTGGAGGACTCACTAAACAGAGAACATCCCTGGTCATCCCTACTGCCTCTGATCTGGAGGACTCACTAAACAGAGAACATCCCTGGTCATCCCTACTCCCTCTGATCTGGAGGACTCACTAAACAGAGAACATCCCTGGTCATCCCTACTGCCTCTGATCTGGAGGACTCACTAAACAGAGAACATCCCTGGTCATCTACTGCCTCTGATCTGGAGGACTCACTAAACAGAGAACATCCCTGGTCATCCCTACTGCCTCTGATCTGGAGGACTCACTAAACAGAGAACATCCCTGGTCATCCCTACTGCCTCTGATCTGGAGGACTCACTAAACAGAGAACATCCCTACTGCCTCTGATCTGGAGGACTCACTAAACAGAGAACATCCCTGGTCATCTACTGCCTCTGATCTGGAGGACTCACGAAACAGAGAACATCCCTGGTCATCCCTACTGCCTCTGATCTGGAGGACTCACTAGACAGAGAACATCCCTGGTCATCCCTACTGCCTCTGATCTGGAGGACTCACTAGACAGAGAACATCCCTGGTCATCCCTACTGCCTCTGATCTGGGTACTAAGCAGAGAACATCCTGGTCATCCAGTGCTTGATCTGTTCAGCATCCCTGGTCATCCCTACTGGATCTGGCGGGACACGACTGTGAAGATGACATAATGAAATACGTCACGACGCATCAGAAGCATTTCAGATCTACAAAACCCAAAGATATTTATTATGCGTTGTATCTTTATTCCTGAAAAACAAAGAATTATGCGTTAAGGGCGACTCTTAAGTTTAATAGCCTGCTCTGGTCTGGACTGAAACCCCCCAGTGCTCCGAATAGTTTACATTTCTGTGGTACTTTATGTGCCTTTAATGTCCTGACCGAGCAGAACTGCTACTGGTGCCATGGTGGTTGATAACAGCCTAAACCCAGCATGACATCATCAACAGGCCCAGCCATGAGGACTACTACCTCCTGATGAGATCAGCTGGAAGTGTGAAGTTAGAGTTAGACTGGGTTAGACTGGGTCAGGGTTAGACTGGGTCAGGGTTAGACTGGGTTAGGGTTAGACTGGGTTAGGTTTAGACTGGGTTAGGGTTAGACTGGGTTAGACTGGGTCAGGGTTAGACTGGGTTAGACTGGGTCAGGGTTAGACTGGGTTAGGGTTAGACTGGGTTAGACTGGGTTAGACTGGGTTAGACTGGGTTAGACTGGGTCAGGGTTAGACTGGGTCAGGGTTAGACTGGGTTAGGGTTAGACTGGGTTAGACTGGGTTAGACTGGGTCAGGGTTAGACTGGGTCAGGGTTAGACTGGGTTAGACTGGGTCAGGGTTAGACTGGGTTAGGGTTAGACTGGGTTAGACTAGGTCAGGGTTAGACTGGGTTAGGGTTAGACTGGGCAGGGTTAGACTGGGTTAGGGTTAGACTGGGTTAGACTGGGTCAGGGTTAGACTGGGTTAGGGTTAGACTGGGTTAGACTAGGTCAGGGTTAGACTGGGTTAGGGTTAGACTGGGCAGGGTTAGACTGGGTCCTAACCCTGTGTCCACAGACACACAGAGAACTCCCTAACCCTGTGTCCCTACTATTTAGCTGCATTCCTGTAATATCACTGATGTTGAGAGAGGAGGAATGATGATTGTAGGAGGAGGGGTGGAGAGTGGGAGGGATGGAGGGATGGAGAGTGGGAGGAATAAGGAGGGATGGAGAGTGCGAGGGGTGAGGAGAGATGGAGGGATGGAGGAATGAGGAGGGATTGAGGTATGGAGAGTGGGAGGAATGAGGAGGGATGGAGGGAGGAATGAGGAGGGATATGGAGGGATGGAGAGTGGGAGGAATATGGAGGGATGGAGAGTGGGAGAAATGAGGAGGGATGGAGGGATAGAGAGTGGGAGGGATGAGTAGAGATGGAGAGTGGGAGGAATGAGGAGGGATGGGAGGGAGGGATGAGGAGGGATGGAGAGTGGGAGGGATGAGGAGAGATGGAGAGTGGGAGGGATGAGGAGAGATGGAGAGTGGGAGGAATGAGGAGGGATGGAGAATGGGAGGAATGAGGAGGGATGGAGAGTGGGAGGGATGAGGAGAGATGGAGAGTGGGAGGAATGAGGAGGGATGGAGAGTGGGAGGGATGAGGAGGGATGGAGAGTGGGAGGATGAGGAGGGATGGAGAGTGGGAGGGATGATGAGGGATGGAGAGTGGGAGGGATGGAGAGATGGGAGGGATGAGGAGGGATGGAGAGTGGGAGGGATGAGGAGGGATGGAGAGTGGGAGGGATGAGGAGGGATGGAGAGTGGGAGGGATGAGTAGGATGGAGATGGAGATGAGGAGGGGGAGAGTGGGAGGGATGAGGAGAGATGGAGAGTGGGAGGAATGAGGAGGATGGAGAGTGGGAGGGATGATGAGGGATGGAGAGTGGGAGGAGGGATGAGGAGGGATGGAGAGTGGGAGGGATGGAGAGGGGGAGGGATGATGAGGGATGGAGAGTGGGAGGGATGGAGAGTGGGAGGGATGAGGAGGGATGGAGAGTGGGAGGGATGAGGAGGGATGGAGAGTGGGAGGGATGATGGAGAGGGAGGGATGAGGAGGGATGGAGGGATGGAGAGTGGGAGGGATGATGAGGGATGGAGAGTGGGAGGGATGAGGAGGGATGGAGGGATGGAGAGTGGGAGATGGGATGGGAGGGATGGAGGGATGGAGAGTGGGAGGGATGAGGAGGGATGGAGAGTGGGAGGGATGAGGAGGGATGGAGAGTGGGAGGGATGGAGGGATGGAGAGTGGGAGGGATGATGAGGGATGGAGAGTGGGAGGGATGATGAGGGATGGAGAGTGGGAGGGATGGAGGGATGGAGAGTGGGAGGATGATGAGGGATGGAGAGTGGGAGGGATGAGTACCAGCTACAGTACCCGATCAGACACAATCTCATAATCACTTTTGCCCTGGTTTATATCATCCTTCTGGCAACTATGAGGAGATATTTCCTGCTGTACTGACTTCCTGTTCTGTGGCTCAGAGACGAGTAATATTCATCAATTATAATAGACGAGGGGAGAGTAATATTCATCAATTATAATAGGGAGTAATATTCATCAATTATAATAGACGAGGAATATTCATCAATTATAATGGTAATATTCATAAATTATAATAGAGAGGAATATTCATCAATTATAATAGAGGAGGAATATTCATCAATTATAATAGGGAGGAATATTCATCAATTATAATAGGAGTAATATTCATCAATTATAATAGGGAGTAATATTCATCAATTATAATAGAAGAGTCATATTCATCAATTATAATAGGGAGTAATATTCATCAATTATAATAGAAGAGTCATATTCATCAATTATAATAGAGAGTAATATTCATCAATTATAATAGAGGAGTAATATTCATCAATTATAATAGACGAGGAATATTCATCAATTATAATAGAGGAGGAATATTCATCAATTATAATAGACGAGGAATATTCATCAATTATAATAGACGAGTAATATTCATCAACTATAATAGGAGGAATATTCATCAATTATAATAGACGAGGAATATTCATCAATTATAATAGACGAGTAATATTCATCAATTATAATAGACGAGTAATATTCATCAACTATAATAGGGAGGAATATTCATCAATTATAATAGACGAGGAATATTCATCAATTATAATAGGGAGGGAATATTCATCAATTATAATAGAGGAGGAATATTCATCAATTATAATAGACGAGTAATATTCATCAATTATAATGAGGAGTAATATTCATCAATTATAATAGGAGGTAATATTCATCAATTATAATAGGAGGAGTAATATTCATCAATTATAATAGACGAGGAATATTCATCAATTATAATAGACGAGGAATATTCATCAATTATAAGAGTGGGAGGAATATTCATCAATTATAATAGACGTGTAATATTCATCAATTATAATAGACGTGTAATATTCATCAATTATAATGGGAGGGATGAGGAGGTAATATTCATCAATTATAATAGACGTGTAATATTCATCAATTATAATAGACGGTAATATTCATCAATTATAATAGGGAGTAATATTCATCAATTATAATAGACGAGGAATATTCATCAATTATATATAATAGAGAGGAATATTCATCAATTATAATAGACGAGGAATATTCATCAATTATAATAGACGAGTAATATTCATCAATTATAATAGGGAGGAATATGGAGGGATGGAGGAATATTCATCAATTATAATAGACGGGTAATATTCATCAATTATAATAGACGGGTAATATTCATCAATTATAATAGACGAGGAATATTCATCAATTATAATAGTGGGAGGAATATTCATCAATTATAATAGAGTGGGGAGTCATATTCATCAATTATAATAGGGAGTCATATTCATCAATTATAATAGCTAGTAATATTCATCAATTATAATAGACGAGTAATATTCATCAATTATAATAGACGAGGAATATTCATCAATTATAATAGACGAGGAATATTCATCAATTATAATAGACTTAATATTCATCAATTATAATAGACGAGTAATATTCATCAATTATAATAGACGAGGAATATTCATCAATTATAATAGACGAGGAATATTCATCAATTATAATAGACGTGTAATATTCATCAATTATAATAGACGAGTAATATTCATCAATTATAATAGACGAGGAATATTCATCAATTATAATAGACGAGGAATATTCATCAATTATAATAGATGAGTAATATTCATCAATTATAATAGAAGCGTAATATTCATCAATTATAATAGAAGAGTAATATTCATCAATTATAATAGAAGAGTAATATTCATCAATTATAATAGACGAGTAATATTCATCAATTATAATAGAAGAGTAATATTCATCAATTATAATAGACAAGTAATATAATAATATATATAAGACACCTAGTGTACACAGACAGGTTGGAGCAGGGGACTGCCATACTACCTTGTTGAGAGGGGTTAGGTGCCTTGCTCAAGGGCACACCGGCAGGCAATACGCACTATACACACACATACACATGGATTTAGTACTGTAGATATGTGGTAGTGGTGGAGTAGGGGCCTGAGGGCACATAGTCTGTTGTGAAATCTGTGAATGTATTGTAATGTTTAAAAAATTGTATAACTGCCTTAATGCCTTGGCAGCAGGTAATGGAATCCATAATAAATACATTCTAGGTTTTGAAACCAGCAACCCTCTGGTTGCCACCTCACTTCCCAACAGAGTTTTTTTTCCCGTCTGACTCGGGATTCAAACTGGCAACCCTCCGGTTGCTGGTTCGCTTCTGTAACAGCTAGGCTGCCTGCTGCCCCTTAACAAAACCCACATGCTTCTCTCAGGCTCAGCAGCATAGTTTAGGCTCAACACCATCACTTATGAACTCTTGGAATTAATAAGCCTTAACTACATGATTTGTTATGTGCATTTTATGCTAATGAATTCAACTGAGTGTCTCTCTGGCAATATGGCTAATGAGCTGTTAACAGAACAGGGACATCCCCTCCCCAGGCTCAGAGTGCTCTGGGGTGAAGGGTTGTCTTCCCATCACACATACGGTACATAGTCTGTGGCCCATGGAGACCATACTGTATGTTCCACTGTAAAACGGGTTAACCCTTTCATCTCCTGTCTCTGACCCTGTAGTGACGATCCTAAATCTCTAATCAAGTATAAATACTGATTAAAATTTGGAGATTGGCCAGATAGTCTGTTACATTCAGCATTTGTTGATTTTCATCTGTGGATTAACAGTCCAAATAGAGATACTGTTAAAGATATTACCTGTCATAATAACAGAGATCATATTAAAGATATTATCTGTCATAATAACAGAGATCATATTAAAGATATTATCTGTCATAATAACAGCTCAGAGATATTATCTGTCATAATAACAGAGATCATATTAAAGATATTATCTGTCATAATAACAGAGATCATAATATATTATCTGTCATAATAACAGCTCAGAGATATTATCTGTCATAATAACAGAGATCATATTACATATATAATCTGTCATAATAACAGCTCAGAGATATTATCTGTCATAATAACAGCTCAGAGATATTATCTGTCATAATAACAGAGATCATATTAAAGATTTAATCTGTCATAATAACAGCTCAGAGATATTATCTGTCATAATAACAGAGATCATATTAAAGATATTACCTGTCATAATAACAGATCATATTAAAGATATTATCTGTCATAATAAAAGCTCAGAGATATTATCTGTCATAATAACAGAGATCATATTACATATATAATCTGTCATAATAACAGCTCAGAGATATTATCTGTCATAATAACAGCTCAGAGATATTATCTGTCATAATAACAGAGATCATATTAAAGATATTATCTGTCATAATAACAGCTCAGAGATATTATCTGTCATAATAACAGAGATCATATTAAATATATTATCTGTCATAATAACAGAGATCATATTAAAGATATAATCTGTCATAATAACAGCTCAGAGATATTATCTGTCATAATAACAGAGATCATATTAAAGATATTATCTGTCATAATAACAGAGATCATATTAAAGATATAATCTGTCATAATTACAGAGATCATATTAAATATATTATCTGTCATAATAACAGCTCAGAGATATTATCTGTCATAATAACAGCTCAGAGATATTATCTGTCATAATAACAGAGATCATATTAAAGATATAATCTGTCATAATAACAGCTCAGAGATATTATCTGTCATAATAACAGAGATCATATTAAAGATATTATCTGTCATAATAACAGCTCAGAGATATTATCTGTCATAATAACAGAGATCATATTAAATATATTATCTGTCATAATAACAGCTCAGAGATATTATCTGTCATAATAACAGAGATCATATTAAAGATATTATCTGTCATAATAACAGCTCAGAGATATTATCTGTCATAATAACAGAGATCATATTAAAGATATTATCTGTCATAATAACAGAGATCATATTAAAGATATTATCTGTCATAATAACAGAGATCATATTAAATATATTATCTGTCATAATAACAGCTCAGAGATATTATCTGTCATAATAACAGACATCATATTAAAGATATTATCTGTCATTATAACAGCTCAGAGATATTATCTGTCATAATAACAGAGATCATATTAAAGATATTATCTGTCATAATAACAGCTCAGAGATATTATATGTCATAATAACAGAGATCATATTAAAGATATAATCTGTCATAATAACAGAGATCATATTAAAGATATTATCTGTCATAATAACAGCTCAGAGATATTACCTGTCATAATAACAGAGATCATATTAAAGATATTATCTGTCATAATAACAGAGATCATAATATATTATCTGTCATAATAACAGCTCAGAGATATTATCTGTCATAATAACAGAGATCATATTACATATATAATCTGTCATAATAACAGCTCAGAGATATTATCTGTCATAATAACAGCTCAGAGATATTATCTGTCATAATAACAGAGATCATATTAAAGATTTAATCTGTCATAATAACAGCTCAGAGATATTATCTGTCATAATAACAGAGATCATATTAAAGATATTACCTGTCATAATAACAGAGATCATATTAAAGATATTATCTGTCATAATAAAAGCTCAGAGATATTATCTGTCATAATAACAGAGATCATATTACATATATAATCTGTCATAATAACAGCTCAGAGATATTATCTGTCATAATAACAGCTCAGAGATATTATCTGTCATAATAACAGAGATCATATTAAAGATATTATCTGTCATAATAACAGCTCAGAGATATTATCTGTCATAATAACAGAGATCATATTAAATATATTATCTGTCATAATAACAGAGATCATATTAAAGATATAATCTGTCATAATAACAGCTCAGAGATATTATCTGTCATAATAACAGAGATCATATTAAATATATTATCTGTCATAATAACAGAGATCATATTAAAGATATAATCTGTCATAATTACAGAGATCATATTAAATATATTATCTGTCATAATAACAGCTCAGAGATATTATCTGTCATAATAACAGCTCAGAGATATTATCTGTCATAATAACAGAGATCATATTAAAGATTTAATCTGTCATAATAACAGCTCAGAGATATTATCTGTCATAATAACAGAGATCATATTAAAGATATTATCTGTCATAATAACAGAGATCATATTAAAGATATTATCTGTCATAATAACAGCTCAGAGATATTATCTGTCATAATAACAGAGATCATATTAAATATATTATCTGTCATAATAACAGCTCAGAGATATTATCTGTCATAATAACAGCTCAGAGATATTATCTGTCATAATAACAGAGATCATATTAAAGATATTATCTGTCATAATAACAGCTCAGAGATATTACCTGTCATAATAACAGCTCAGAGATATTATCTGTCATAATAACAGCTCAGAGATATTATCTGTCATAATAACAGAGATCATATTAAATATATAATCTGCCATAATAACAGCTCAGAGATATTATCTGTCATAATAACAGCTCAGAGATATTATCTGCCATAATAACAGAGATCATATTAAAGATATAATTTGTCATAATAACAGAGATCATATTAAATATATAATCTGTCATAATAACAGCTCAGAGATATTATCTGTCATAATAACAGAGATCATATTAAAGATATAATCTGTCATAATAACAGCTCAGAGATATTATCTGTCATAATAACAGCTCAGAGATATTATCTGTCATAATAACAGAGATCATATTAAAGATATAATTTGTCATAATAACAGAGATCATATTAAAGATATAATCTGTCATAATAACAGCTCAGAGATATTATCTGTCATAATAACAGCTCAGAGACATTGGGGGGATGCACTCCCTCTCCCCCTTCTCTCTCTCCCCCTCTTCTCCTCTCCTCCTCCTCCACTCCCTCTTCTCCCCCCTCCTCCAACTCTTCCACCTCCTCCACATTTCCCCCTCCTCCACCTCTCCTCCTCTTCCTCCTCCAGCCCTCCCTCTCCTCCTCCTCTTCTCTACCTCTCCCCCACCTTCTTCTCTCCATCTTGGATTGGGGAAGCCCTCCCCCATGGGACACACATCCATTAGCAAATTTCCAATCAGCTGCTTCCTCCATCATTCATTCATACCTCCCTCCTCCCTCCCTCCCTCCCTCCCTCCCTCCCTCCCTCCCTCCCTCCCTCCCTCCCTCCCTCCCTCCCTCCCTCCCTCCCTCCCTCCCTCCCTCCCTCCCTCCTCCATCCATCCATCCATTCATTCATCCATCCCTCTATCTCTCTATCCCTCCCGCCATCGCCCCACTGAGAACCCTTGGGACCTCTGGCCACCTCCCCTGCCCCCAGCAGCCCCGCCCCCAGGTTTAATCCCTCCCGTTACTTGCCGATTCCTCCTCATTCCGCTCTGTTCTGCTCACTCAGCATCAAGGAGATTGTCCTCCAATCCCTGAATGTGTCTCTGGTCCCTGTCATGGGCAGAACATCCAGATCCTGTGTTGTTGTTCTGTCCTCCTCCTCCAGCTCTCTGCGTTGAATATACATCTCAATGCTTCATGTAGTGCCATAGGGCTACAGTGTGGTCGTCAGGGAGAGGCATTAGTATGCTGGTATGGTGGTATGCTGGTAAGTCTGTGCGATGAGACTGTGTTGTTTGGCCCTACCAACGTAATGGTAATGCCCAGCCATCCTAAAGACAAGGCCTGAACAGCTGCTAGTAAAATAACTGTTTTCATTTTGTGAATGATTAACCTCCCTAACCCTCCACCGCTGGGAGAAACAAATTACAAATCAAAGTCAGGAGCCAAAAGAATGTAATCATCCCTGAACCGGGCTTGGCTCTGCCACCACGATGCTCTACCATAGCCCTGTGTTTGGCTCTGCCACCACGATGCTCTACCACAGCCCTGTGTTTGGCTCTGCCACCACGGTGCTCTACCACAGCTCTTGGCTCTGCCACCACGGAGATCTACCGCAGCTCTTGGCTCTGCTACCACAGTGATCTACCACAGCTCTGGGTTTGGCTCTGCCACCACGATGCACTACCACAGCTCTGGGTTTGGCTCTGCGACCACGATGCTCTACCACAGCTCTGGGTTTGGCACTGCTACCACGGAGATCTACCACAGCTCTTGGCTCTGCCACCACTGAGATCTACCACAGCTCTTGGCTCTGCCACCATGGTGCTCTACCACAGCTCTTAGCTCTGCCACCACGACTTGGCTCAAGCACAGCTCTGGGTTTAGCTCTGCCACCACGGTGATCTACCACAGCTCTGGGTTTGGCTCTGCCACCACGGTGATCTACCACAGCTCTGGGTTTGGCTCTGCCACCACTGTGATCTACCACAGCTCTGGGCTTGGCTCTGCCACCACAGTGCTCTACCACAGCTCTGGGTTTGGCTCTGCCACCACAGTGATCTACCACAGCTCTGGGTTTGGCTCTGCCACCACGGTGATCTACCACAGCTCTGGGTTTGGCTCTGCCACCACAGTGATCTACCACAGCTCTTGGCTCTGCCACCACGGTGATCTACCACAGCTCTTGGCTCTGCCACCACGATGCTCTACCACAGCTCTGGGTTTGGCTCTGCCACCACGATGCTCTACCACAGCTCTGGGTTTGGCTCTGCCACCACGATGCTCTACCACAGCTCTGGGTTTGGCTCTGCCACCACGGTGCTCTACCACAGCTCTGGGTTTGGCTCTGCCACCACGATGCTCTACCACAGCTCTGGGTTTGGCTCTGCCACCACGGTGCTCTACCACAGCTCTGGGTTTGGCTCTGCCACCACGATGCTCTACCACAGCTCTGGGTTTGGCTCTGCCACCACGATGCTCTACCACAGCTCTGGGTTTGGCTCTGCCACCACAATGCTCTACCACAGCTCTGGGTTTTGCTCTGCCACCACAGAGATCTACCACAAGTCTTGGCTCTGCCACCACGATGCTCTACCACAGCTCTGGGTTTCTAGTCCTCTCCACCCTGATCAGATCACTTGATACTGTGTTCTGTCTGATCAGATCACCTGATACTGTGTTCTGTCTGATCAGATCACCTGATACTGTGGAGTGACACACTATGCTGAAAAATAGGCCAGCCACCTTGTGCTTTGTAAACCTATTAATATGTTAAAGCTCATTAAGCTCATTAATTTGCTATTATACAAGCGGTGTGTGTCAATATGATGCCATTATACAAGCAGCAGAAACTAGGGGTGGCTGGGCTGGAGGTTATGGCTGGATGCTGGGCTAGAGGTTAGGGCTGGGGGCTGGGCTGGAGGTTAGGGCCGGAGGTTAGGGCTGGAGGCTGGTGTGGAGGTTAGGGCTGGAGGTTAGGGCTGGAGGCTGGGCTGTAGGCTGGGCTGGAGGTTAGGGCTGGAGGCTGGGGTGGAGGTCAGGGCTGGAGGCTGGGCTGGAGGTTAGGGCTGTTGGTTATGGCTGGAGGCTGGGCTGGAGGTTAGGGCTGGAGGCTGGGCTAGAGGTTAGGGCTGGAGGCTTGGCTGGAGGTTAGGGCTGGAGGCTGGGTTGGAGGTTAGGGCTGGAGGTTATGACTGGAGGCTTGGCTGGAGGTTAGGGCTGGAGGCTGGGTTGGCGGTTAGGGCTGGAGGCTGGGTTGGAGGTTAGGGCTGGAGGTTATGACTGGAGGCTTGGCTGGAGGTTAGGGCTGGAGGCTGGGTTGGCGGTTAGGGCTGGAGGTTATGACTGGAGGCTTGGCTGGAGGTTAGGGCTGGAGGCTGGGTTGGAGGTTATGACTGGAGGCTTGGCTGGAGGTTAGGGCTGGAGGCTGGGTTGGAGGTTATGACTGGAGGCTGGGCTGGAGGTTTGGGCAGGGGGCTTGGCTGGAGGTTAGGGCTGGAGGCTGGGTTGGCGGTTAGGGCTGGAGGTTATGACTGGAGGCTGGGGTGTCCCTCAGTGTCCCAGCTGGCCTTTGTTGTGGCGATTTCTGCCTGCTTAACCTCTGGACCAGAGCTGTGTTGGTACCCTTTGTCCTACTGCGTTGACCACCTCAGCCCCCACAACAGCCCCCACCAACTGACCACCTCATAGACCTTAAACAACAGCCCCCACCAACTGACCACCTCATAGACCTTAAACATCAGCCCCCACCAACTGACCACCTCATAGTCCTTTAACAACAGCCCCCACCAACTGTCCACCTCATAGACCTTAAACAACAGCCCCCACCAACTGTCCACCTCATAGACCTTAAACAACAGCCCCCACCAACTGACCACCTCATAGACCTTAAACAACAGCCCCCACCAACTGTCCACCTCATAGACCTTAAACAACAGCCCCCACCAACTGACCACCTCATAGACCTTAAACAACAGCCCCCACCAACTGACCACCTCATAGTCCTTTAACAACAGCCCCCACCAACTGTCTACCTCATAGTCCTTAAACAACAGCCCCCACCAACTGACCACCTCATAGACCTTAAACAACAGGTTGAGATCTTCCTTGGTGTTCACATCACCAACAAACTAACATGGTCCAAGCACACCAAGAGAGTCGTGAAGAGGGCACGACAAAACCTATTCCCCCTCAGGAAATAGAATTTTTTTGTCATGGGTCCAAGGATCCTCAAATGTTCTACAGCTGCACCATCGAGAGCATCCTGACTGGTTGCATCACTGCCTGGTATGGCAACTGCTCGGCATCCAACCGTAAGGCACTACAGAGGGTAGTGCGTACGGCCCAGTACATCGCTAGGACCAAGCTTCCTGCCATCCAGGACCTCTATACCAGGCGGTGTCAGAGGAAGGCCCTAAAAATTGTCAAAGACTCCAGCCACCCTAGTCATAGAGTGTTCTCTCTGCTAGCGCACGGCAAGCGGTACCGGAGCACCAAGTCTAGGTCCAAACGGCTTCTTAACAGCTTCTACCCCCAAGCCATAAGACTCTGACATGAACAGCTAATCAAAGGGCTACCCAGACCCATCTGCTGCTACTCTCTGTTTATAATCTATGCATAGTCACCTTAACTCTACCTACATGTACATATTACCTCAATTACCTCGACTAACCGGTGCCCCGCACATTGACTCTGTACCGGTACCCCCTTTACATAGCCTCCACATTCACTCTGTACCGTAACACCCTGTATATAGCCTCCACATTGACTCTGTACCAGTACCCCCTGTATATAGCCTCCACATTGACTCTGTACCGGTACCCCCTGTATATAGCCTTCACATTGACTCTGTACCGGTACCCCCTGTATATAGCCTCCACACTGACTCAGTACCGGTACCCCCTGTATATAGCCTCCACATTGACTCTGTACCCTAACACCCTGTATATAGCCTCCACATTGACTCTGTACCCTAACACCCTGTATATAGCCTCCACATTGACTCTGTACCGTAACACCCTGTATATAGCCTCCACATTGACTCTGTACTGGTACCCCCTGTATATAGCCTCCACATTGACTCTGTACCGTAACACCCTGTATATAGCCTCCACATTGACTCTGTACCGTTACCCCCTGTATATAGCCTCCACATTGACTCTGTACCGGTACCCCTTGTATATATCCTCCACATTTACTCTGTACCGGTACCCCCTGTATATAGCCTCCACATTGACTCTGTACCAGTACCCCCTGTATATAGCCTCCACATTGACTCTGTACCAGTACCCCCTGTATATAGCCTCCACACTGACTCAGTACCGGTACCCCCTGTATATAGCCTCCACATTGACTCTGTACCGTAACACCCTGTATATAGCCTCCACATTGACTCTGTACTGGTACCCCCTGTATATAGTCTCCACATTGACTCTCTACCATAATACCCTGTATATAGCCTCCACATTGACTCTGTACCGGTACCCCCTGTATATAGCCTCCACATTGACTCTGTACCGGTACCCCCTGTATATAGCCTCCACATTGACTCTGTACCGGTACCCCCTGTATATAGCCTCCACATTGACTCTGTACCATAATACCCTGTATATAGCCTCCACATTGACTCTGTACCATAATACCCTGTATATAGCCTCCACATTGACTCTGTACCATAATACCCCGTATATAGCCTCCACATTGACTCTGTACCGTAACACCCTGTATATAGCCTCCACATTGACTCTGTACTGGTACCCCCTGTATATAGCCTCCACATTGACTCTGTACTGGTACCCCCTGTATATAGTCTCCACATTGACTCTGTACCGGTACCCCCTGTATATAGCCTCCACATTGACTCTGTACCGTAATACCCTGTATATAGCCTCCACATTGACTCTGTACCATAATACCCTGTATATAGCCTCCACATTGACTCTGTACCATAATACCCTGTATATAGTCTCACTATTGTTATTTTACTGCTGCTCTTTAATTATTTGTTACTTTTATTTTCTATTTAACACTTATTTTAATTGTTTTCTTCACTTCTTAAAGCATTGTTGGTTAAGGGCTTGTGAGTAAAGCACTTCACTGTAAGGTCTACTACCCTTGTTGTATTCAGCTCAATTTGATTTGATGTGGAACAGCCCCCACCAGTTCTGCATCGCTGAAAGAACATCTGGTTCCATCTGCTGGTAGTGAATCTATTCTCTCCATTGAAATGTGTAGATCTGTCCTTGAGGTGTTCTTATCTTTTGTCACAGTAATGCTTAGGCATTTAACCTGGGGGAACACACACTGACATGTCATCTTTTTCTCTTGACTTTGACAGACTTTGACATATTTCAAGGTCCTTAATTATTTATTTCACCCTTATTTAACCAGGTAAGCTAGTTGAGAACAAGTTCTAATTTGCAACTGCGACCTGGCCAAGATGAAGCATAGCAGTTCGACACATACAACGACACAGAGTTACACATGGAGTAAAACAAACATACAGTCAATAATACAGTATAAACAAGTCTATATACGATGTGAGCAAATGAGGTGAGATAAGGGAGGTAAGGCAATAAATAGTCCATGGTGGCGAAGTAATTACAATATGGCAATTAGACACTGGAATGGTAGATGTGCAGAAGATGAATGTGCAAGTAGAGATACTGGGGTGCAAAGGAACAAGATAAATAAATACAGTATGGGGATGAGGTAGATAGATGGGCTGTTTACAGACGGGCTGTGTACAGGTGCAGTGATCTGTAAAATGCTCTGACAGCTGGTGCTTAAAGCTAGTGAGGGAATATGAGTCTCCAGCTTCAGAGATTTTTGCAGTTCGTTCCAGTCATTGGCAGCAGAGAACTGGAAGGAAAGATGACCAAAGCAGGAATTGGCTTTGGGGGTGACCAGTGAGATATACCTGAAGGAGCGCGTGCTACAGGTGGGTACTGCTATGGTGACCAGTGAGCTGAGATAAGGGGGGACTTTACTTAGCAGAGACTTGTAGATGACCTGTAGCCAGTGGGTTTGGCGACGAGTATGAAGGGCCAACCAACGAGAGCGTACAGGCCGCAATGGTGGGGAGTGTATGGGGCTTTGGTGACAAATGTATGGCACTGTGATAGACTGCATCCAGTTTGTTGAGTAGAGTGTTGGAGGCTATTTTATAGATGACATCACCGAAGTCGAGGATCGGTAGGATGGTCAGTTTTACGAGGGTATGTTTGGCAGCATGAGTGAAGGATGCTTTGATGTGAAATAGGAAGCCGATTCTAGATTTAATTCTGGATTGGAGATGATTAATGTGAGTCTGGAAGGAGAGTTTACAGTCTAACCAGACACCTAGGTATTTGTAGTTGTTTACGTATTCTAAGTTCGAGCCGTCCAGAGTAGTGATGCTGGACAGGCGAGCAGGTGCGGGCAGCGATTGGTTGAAGAGCGTGCATTTAGTTTTCCCTGCGCTTAAGAGCAGTTGGAGGCCACGGAAGGAGTGTTGTATGGCATTGAAGCTCGTTTGGAGGTTAGTTAACACAGTGTCCAAGGAGGGGCCAGATATATACAGAATGGTGTCGTCTGCATAGAGGTGGATCAGAGAATCACCAGCAGCAAGAGCGACGTCATTGATGTATACAGAGAAGAGATTTAGCAAATAAATGATGATGCTGGGTTAATATGCCTCTCTAACTCAAACTGCTGGGTTAATATGCCTCTCTAACTCAAACTGCTGGGTTAATATGCCTCTCTAACTCAAACTGCTGGGTTAAGATGCCTCTCTAACTCAAACTGCTGGGTTAAGATGCCTCTCTAACTCAAACTGCTGGGTTAATATGCCTCTCTAACTCAAACTGCTGGGTTAATATGCCTCTCTAACTCAAACTGCTGGGTTAATATGCCTCTCTAACTCAAACTGCTGGGTTAATATGCCTCTCTAACTCAAACTGCTGGGTTAATATACCTCTCTAACTCAAACTGCTGGGTTAATATGCCTCTCTAACTCAAACTGCTGGGTTAATATGCCTCTCTAACTCAAACTGCTGGGTTAATATGCCTCTCTAACTCAAACTGCTGGGTTAATATGCCTCTCTAACTCAAACTGCTGGGTTAATATGCCTCTCTAACTCAAACTGCTGGGTTAATATGCCTCTCTAACTCAAACTGCTGGGTTAATATACCTCTCTAACTCAAACTGCTGGATTAATATGCCTCTCTAACGCAAACTGCTGGGTTAATTTGCCTCTCTAACTCAAACTGCTGGGTTAAGATGCCTCTCTAACTCAAACTGCTGGGTTAAGATGCCTCTCTAACTCAAACTGCTGGGTTAAGATGCCTCTCTAACTCAAACTGCTGGGTTAAGATGCCTCTCTAACTCAAACTGCTGGGTTAATATGCCTCTCTAACTCAAACTGCTGGGTTAATATGCCTCTCTAACTCAAACTGCTGGGTTAATATGCCTCTCTAACTCAAACTGCTGGGTTAATATGCCTCTCTAACTCAAACTGCTGGGTTAATATGCCTCTCTAACTCAAACTGCTGGGTTAATATGCCTCTCTAACTCAAACTGCTGGGTTAAGATGCCTCTCTAACTCAAACTGCTGGGTTAATATGCCTCTCTAACTCAAACTGCTGGGTTAATATGCCTCTCTAACTCAAACTGCTTGGTTAATATGCCTCTCTAACTCAAACTGCTGGGTTAATATGCCCTCTAACTCAAACTGCTTGGTTAATATGCCTCTCTAACTCAAACTGCTGGGTTAAGATGCCTCTCTAACTCAAATTGCTTGGTTAATATGCCTCTCTAACTCAAACTGCTGGGTTAAGATGCCTCTCTAACGCAAACTGCTGGGTTAATATGCCTCTCTAACTCAAACTGCTTGGTTAATATGCCTCTCTTACTCAAACTGCTGGGTTAAGATGCCTCTCTAACGCAAACTGCTGGGTTAATATACCTCTCTAACTCAAACTGCTGGGTTAAGATGCCTCTCTAACTCAAACTGCTTGGTTAATATGCCTCTCTTACTCAAACTGCTGGGTTAATATGCCTCTCTAACTCAAACTGCTGGGTTAATATGCTCTCTAACTCAAACTGCTGGGTTAAGATGCCTCTCTAACTCAAACTGCTGGGTTAATATGCCTCTCTAACTCAAACTGCTGGGTTAATATGCCTCTCTAACTCAAACTGCTGGGTTAATATGCCTCTCTAACTCAAACTGCTGGGTTAATATACCTCTCTAACTCAAACTGCTGGGTTAATATGCCTCTCTAACTCAAACTGCTGGGTTAATATGCCTCTCTAACTCAAACTGCACATCGCTAGTAGGCTGTCTGTTGGGAAGAAAGAAGAGTGAAAATGTTGTGATCATATCCAACGTGGAAAAGCTGAACCTCCTACAGAGGCTCATCCAGGTCAGACGTCTGTCGTTCTCTGTCTGTAGCGAACGGGATGAGGACGTCTGTCATTCTCTGTCTGTAGCGAACGGGATGAGGACGTCTGTCATTCTCTGTCTGTAGCGAACGGGATGAGGACGTCTGTCATTCTCTGTCTGTAGCGAACGGGATGAGGACATTCTCTGTCTGTCGTTCTCTGTCTGTAGCGAACGGGATGAGGACGTCTGTCATTCTCTGTCTGTAGCGAACGGGATGAGGACGTCTGTCATTCTCTGTCTGTAGCGAACGGGATGAGGACGTCTGTCGTTCTCTGTCTGTAGCGAACGGGATGAGGACGTCTGTCATTCTCTGTCTGTAGCGAACGGGATGAGGGCGTCTGTCATTCTCTGTCTGTAGCGAACGGGATGAGGACGTCTGTCATTCTCTGTCTGTAGCGAACGGGATGAGGACGTCTGTCATTCTCTGTCTGTAGCGAACGGAATGAGGACGTCTGTCATTCTCTGTCTGTAGTCATTCTCTGTCGAACGGGATGAGGACGTCTGTCATTCTCTGTCTGTCATTCTCTGTCGAACGGGATGAGGACGTCTGTTCCTCTTGACAGTGGTTCCACATGTTCGTGACACTCAAGTTGTGTGGGAAAAATCCAATTAATATTTTGTTCTGTTATTTTTCATTCTATTAATTCTCACTATAAAATCTAGGCCCTATATGTGACTGTGATCAGGGTGGGGGAATGTGTCTCTTGTCTGTTTGAATTAACAAAATAGGAACTATTGATTTCATTTGCATGGCACAGCCATGGGCTACACAGTCCAGTAATGTAATTAACCTCTATTCTAGTCCTTTGAAGAAACAAGTTGTTATTAGTCTTATAATGTTTGTTAGGACCTGCGTAAAACACCACTAATAATGGAGGTCGTTGTCGGCTCATATAATTACCAGAACATACCTGACAACGTTGTGAGGAACAACTTTTAATTCACCGTAACGGGAAAATACAGGGTCATTATTTACAAAGGGTTTCCAAGTCGTCTGTAGTAAGCTGCTCACACACTGGTGATGAATGAAGGAAAGCAGTGGCTGAATTTAAACACAGGATTCAGCTTTAATATGGTTCCACTTGATGCACAATGGATTCTTTCATAAATTGGTGAAATATTTATGGTCGTCTTGTGAGTTCACACCACGACCAGGAAGGTTTGATGTGGTTGGACTTCGACCCCGTGGGGTTTATTTCTTGTGTTTGTGTGTAATTTGTATGTGTGTGTGTAGCTTGTGTGTGTGTGTAGTTGTGTGTGTGTGTGTGTGAATGTAGTTTGTGTGTATGTAGTTTGTGTTTGTGTAGTGTGTATGTGTGTGTGTAGGTTTGTGTGTGTGTGTGTAGGTTGTGTGTTTGTAGGTTGTGTTTATGTGTAGTGTGTGTGTAGTTTATGTGTGTGTAGGTTGTGTGTGTGTGTGTCTGTTTGTGTGTAGGTTGTGTGTGTGTGTAGTTTACGTGTGTGTAGTCCTTTGTGTGTGTGTGTGTAGTTTATGTGGGACGGCAGGGTAGCCTAGTGGTTAGAGTGTTGGACTAGTAACCGGAAGGTTCCAAGTTCAAACCCCGAGCTGACAAGGTACAAATCTGTCGTTCTGCCCCTGAACAGGCAGTTACCCCACTGTCATTGAAAATAAGAATTTGTTCTTAACTGACTTGCCTAGTTAAATAAAGGTTCACAAAAAAATGTGTTGGTGTGTGTGTGTGTGTAATTTGTGTGTGTGTGTGTGTGTGTGTGTGTGTGTGTGTGTGTGTGTGTGTGTGTGTGTGTGTGTGTGTGTGTGTGTGTGTGTGTGTGTGTGTGTGTAGGTTGTGTGTGTGTGTGTGTGTGTGTGTGTGTGTGTGTGTGTGTGTGTGTGTGTGTGTGTGTGTGTGTGCAGAGATATTCTTCAAACAGGCTGTTGCCTCATCAGGTCCATGTTTAACCATTTGGAGCGTTGTGACTTGATGCAGGCCAGGCAGTCACAACACAGTAGTCATGTAGGATAAATATATATCCAGTGGTCTGACCCCATGGACTTCATTTCCCCCTGTGATGAAGGATCCTTTAAACATGCTGTTTCTACAGGGTTTCCAAGTGACTGTGAGACCTAGAGTCTGATCAGCGGCATGTCAGATCTCTGCTGTGAGACCTAGAGGCTGATCAGCAGCGTGACAGATCTCTGCTGTGTGAGACCATAGACCTAGAGGCTGATCAGCAGCATGATGTCAGATCTCTGCTGTGAGACCTAGAGTCTGATCAGCAGCATGTCAGATCTCTGCTGTGAGACCTAGAGGCTGATCAGCAGCATGTCAGATCTCTGCTGTGAGACCTAGAGTCTGATCAGCAGCATGTCAGATCTCTGCTGTGAGACCTAGAGGCTGATCAGCAGCGTGACAGATCTCTGCTGTGAGACCTAGAGGCTGATCAGCAGCATGTCAGATCTCTGCTGTGAGACCTAGAGTCTGATCAGCAGCGTGACAGATCTCTGCTGTGAGACCTAGAGTCTGATCAGCAGCATGACAGATCTCTGCTGTGAGACCAGAGTCTGATCAGCAGCGTGACAGATCTCTGCTGTGAGACCTAGAGGCTGATCAGCAGCATGTCAGATCTCTGCTGTGAGACCTAGAGGCTGATCAGCAGCATGTCAGATAAAGACTCTCCGGTGGTTTTACATGTTCAGAGTTTTATTCCAACATGCTATACAATATATCCATTTTCAAAAATGTTGGTAAATTTGCTTTAATAGTTTACAGAACCTATTGAAGAGATCGGTGTGTTTGTTCGCTATCTAATCATGGCATGGGGTTGTTCAATGACAGACATGTATGTGTTTAAAATCTATCACTTGATGGTTTCATTTCAGAAAGAAAAACAATCACATTTTGTGGCAAAACGCTATAAAATAACATAAAATAACTAACTATAACTATAACTAGCTATAACTATAAAATAACTATACCTAATAACTAACTATAACTATAACTAAATATAACTATAAAATAACTATAACTAATAACTAACTATTACTATAACTAGCTATAACTATAAAATAACTATACCTAATAACTAACTATAACTATAACTAAATATAACTATAAAATAACTATACCTAATAACTAACTATAACTATAAATAACTATAACTAGCTATAACTATAAAATAACTATACCTAATAACTAACTATAACTATAACTAAATATAACTATAAAATAACATAAAATAACTATAAATAACTATAACTAACTTTAACTATAAAATAACTATACCTAATAACTAACTATAACTATACAATAACTATAACTAACTATAACTATAAAATAACTATACCTAATAACTAACTATTACTATACAATCACTATAACTAGCTATAACTATAAAATAACTATAACTAGCTATAACTATACCTAATAACTAACTATAACTATAACTAAATATAACTATAAAATGACTATAACTATAAAATAACTATAACTAGCTATAACTATAAAATAACTATAACTATAAAATAACTATAACTATATAAAATTACTAATAACGAAATAACTAATTGTTTTATAAAAAACTGTACAAATGATACATTTGTCACAACAATATTTTAAATCAATCCAGTACTATCTCTATGTGAAATATTTAGTCATTTATCAGATGCTCTTATCCAGAGAGACTGACAGTTCGTCCATTCATTTTAAGATAACTAGGTGAAACAACCACATATCACAGTCATATACAGGAAACAAACATTCCATTCCACAGAAAGCACATTGTAAAAAAATGTGTGCATATAGAGTGTTTTCTGTATCTGCCCCCATCTGAAGTGATGTAGACCCGACATGGTAGATAACTGTCTAGTGGTTTTCTCCTGGTCTAACAGACCAGACAGGTTAGATAACTGTCTAGTGGTTTTCTCCTAGTCTAACAGACATGTTAGATAACTGTCTAAATGTTGTTACTACATGCCAGAGCTATGACTCCCTGTATAACACTGGGGGAGATGTGACTCCCTATATAACATTGAGGGAGATGTGACTCCCTGTGTAACACTGAGGGAGCTGCGACTCCCTGTATAACACTGGGGGAGATGTGACTCCCTATATAACATTGAGGGAGGTGTGACTCCCTGTATAACACTGAGGGAGATGTGACTCCCTATATAACATTGAGGGAGCTGTGACTCCCTGTATAACACCGAGGGAGCTGCGACTCCCTGTATAACACTGAGGGAGATGTGACTCCCTGTATAACACTGAGGGAGATGTGACTCCCTGTATAACATTGGTGGAAATGTGACTCCCTGTATAACACTGAGGGAGCTGTGACTCCCTGTAGAACACTGAAGGAGATGTGACTCCCTGTATAACACTTAGGGAGATGTGACTCCCTGTATAACACTGAGGGAGCTGTGACTCCCTGTATAACATTGGGGGAGATGTGACTCCCTGTATAATAATGAGGGAGCTGTGACTCCCTGTATAACACTGAGGGAGATGTGACTCCTTGTATAACATTGGTGGAAATGTGACTCCCTGTATAACACTGAGGGAGCTGTGACTCCCTGTAGAACACTGAAGGAGATGTGACTCCCTGTATAACATTGGTGGAAATGTGACTCCCTGTATAATAACACTGAGGGAGCTGTGACTCCCCGTATAACATTGAGGGAGCTGTGACTCCCTGTATAACACTGAGGGAGATGTGACTCCCTGTATAACACTGAGGGAGATGTGACTCCCTGTATAACACTGAGGGAGCTGTGACTCCCCGTATAACATTGAGGGAGCTGTGACTCCCTGTATAACACTGAGGGAGATGTGACTCCCTGTATAACACTGGGGGAGATGTGACTCCCTATATAACATTGAGGGAGGTGTGACTCCCTGTATAACACTGAGGGAGATGTGACTCCCTATATAACATTGAGGGAGATGTGACTCCCTGTATAACACTGAGGGAGCTGTGAATCCCTGTATAACACTGAGGGAGATGTGACTCCCTGTATAACACTGAGGGAGATGTGACTCCCTGTATAACACTGAGGGAGATGTGAATCCCTGTATAACATTGAGGGAGGTGTGACTCCCTGTATAACACTGAGGGAGATGTGACTCCCTGTATAACACTGAGGGAGATGTGACTCCCTGTATAACACTGAGGGAGGTGTGACTCCCTGTATAACACTGGGGGAGGTGTGACTCCCTGTATAACACTGAGGGAGATGTGACTCCCTGTATAACACTGAGGGAGATGTGACTCCCTGTATAACACTGAGGGAGGTGTGACTCCCTGTATAACACTGAGGGAGGTGTGACTCCCTGTATAATAATGAGGGAGCTGTGACTCCCTGTATAACACTGAGGGAGATGTGACTCCCTGTATAACACTGAGGGAGGTGTGACTCCCTGTATAACACTGAGGGAGGTGTGACTCCCTGTATAATAATGAGGGAGCTGTGACTCCCTGTATAACACTGAGGGAGATGTGACTCCCTGTATAACACTGAGGGAGATGTGACTCCCTGTATAACACTGGGGGAGCTGTGACTCCCTGTATAACACTGGGGGAGATGTGACTCCCTGTATAACACTGAGGGAGATGTGACTCCCTGTATAACATTGAGGGAGCTGTGACTCCCTGTATAACACTGAGGGAGATGTGACTCCCTGTATAACACTGAGGGAGATGTGACTCCCTGTATAACATTGAGGGAGCTGTGACTCCCTGTATAACACTGGGGGAGATGTGACTCCCTGTATAACACTGAGGGAGCTGTGACTCCCTGTATAACACTGGGGGAGCTGTGACTCCCTGTATAACACTGAGGGAGATGTGACTCCCTGTATAACACTGAGGGAGCTGTGAATCCCTGTATAACACTCAGGGAGCTGTGACTCCCTGTATAACACTCAGGGAGCTGTGACTCTATCTGCCCCCATCGGAGGGCTATTTGTCTTTCCAAGTGCTGACTACACACCACTAACCAGGAAATTATGGCATGTCGTGGTTTGTATTTGACCTCTAAGGTTGATTTCCTCTGTCTGGATCATCCATGTGTTGTTGCACCATTAGCGTCATATCTATGTTTCAAAATGTGGAAATGAGTTGACTGTATCTGTCCCCCATCTTAGATTTTTCTGCCAAGGGTTGGTTGGTTGGTTGGCTGGTTGGCTGGTTGGTTGGCTGGCTGGCTGGCTGACTGGCTGTCTGTCTGTCATGATGTGTAGTCTTGGCTCTTCTTAGGGGAACTCTTAGATTTGTATCATGGAGTATTTCAGAGATTTAGTTGCTCAGTGAACCCAACTATTCCAGTCAGTTTAGGCAATATTGTTCCTCTCATATTTAGTCACCTGTGGTCTTTGCCAGGGGTTGGAACTGGTACAGAGAACAGAACAGAACACTTTTCGAGGAACAGAATTAGAACCGGAAACGAAAGTGATCTATACTGTTCCGGAACAGAATCGTTATCTTTTATGTTCCGGGCATTTTTTAAAAAGTCCATCAAAAAACACAACAAAGCATCTATGCAAAAAAAGCCCTCACTCAGTCACTCAAACTAATTTCAGCGTCTGCCTGCTAGCTGGACATCTTTTCCAGTGTGTGTGCATGTGTAACCCCCGAAGCAGAGGCTGTAGCTTATTGTCATCACAAGCGTGATTCAGAAATGAGGGAGCGATTTTTAATTACAGAATAATTCATTAATTTGTTCAATGCTTGTTTCAGCAAAAATAGTTTTTTTCATTTATCTGACTCTCATTTATCTGCTTGTCCAGCCATTACATTTAGCCTCACAATGAAGTGTTCTTCCATTTTCTTCCAGGACAACTAGGGATACAATTTGACATAACAGTTGCACTCATGAGTTTTATTGACAAATGTCAATAAAAAAACAAGGTCCAAAGCGAAAACTGATCAAAATGAATTTATATGAATGTTGTAAATACAGAAATTGTTTGCTCAGTGGGAAATGAATATCCAACTGGTCAGTGACAACTGTGTGGAGTTTGTGTATTAACTTGAAATTGCAATATTATAGACACTCTGTCCTGGGATGTCCTATGGCCTTCTCTGTAGTAAAACCCCTTATAGTATTATAGACACTCTGTCCTGGGATGTCCTATGGCCTTCTCTGTAGTAAAACCCCTTATAGTATTATAGACACTCTGTCCTGGGATGTCCTATGGCCTTCTCTGTAGTAAAACGCCTTATAGTATTATAGACACTCTGTCCTGGGATGTCCTATGGCCTTCTCTGTAGTAAAACCCCTTATAGTATTATAGACACTCTGTCCTGGGATGTCCTATGGCCTTCTCTGTAGTAGAACCCCTTATAGTATTATAGACACTTAGTGGTACAACCCAGAACTTCAATGGTACAACCCAGAACTCCAGTGGTACAACCCAGAACTCCAATGGTACAACTCAGAACTCCAATGATACAACTCCAATGGTACAACTCCAATGGTACAACCCAGAACTCCAATGGTACAACCCAGAACTCCAATGGTACAACCCAGAACTCCAATGGTCCAATTTGTAAGTCGCTCTGGATAAGAGCGTCTGCCAAATGACTTAAATGTAAATGTAATGTCCAAGTCAGAAGTCTGTATATCACACATGTTGTTTAAAGGGGGCTAGAAGTTCAGAGGTGTTAACGTTACGCTGGGGCTCTGGGTTAAAGATAAAACTGGGTTAAGGATATGCAAGTTATCACCTTTCACACTGAATTTATTAAGTACAAAAAGGTAAGATGTGTTTTTAATTCTGGTGCCACTCTGCACACACAAGCTTGTTCGCAAGCTAGCTCTGGTCCAATGTTAAACCAACTCTTTAAAAATATATATATATATATTAAAAAAAAAAAATAATAATTTAGGGGTGGATCAGCTTAATATTGCGGAAAGAATATTAAACCAACTCTTGGAAGTGCAAGGACATTCAAGCCTCCTCCTCCATAGGTCTAATTCAGATAATGCATGTTTTAACAAGATGCCCAGCGCTTCAAGCCAAGCCTCTCCTCCATAGGTCTAATTCAGATCGGTCTAATTCAGATCGGTCTAATTCAGATCGGTCTAATTCAGATCGGTCAGATAATTCAGAGTCTAATTCAGATCGGTCTAATTCAGATCGGTCTAATTCAGATAATGCATGTTATAACAAGATGCCCAGCGCTTCAAGCCAAGCCTCCTCCTCCACCCTCGCTTGCTCTCTCCCTACCCACAAAATTTCAGTCGCATCTCATTTACATGAGTGATGGACAGACAAGTGGCACAACTATAGCTTGCCCACTCCATAGCAAGCTGCTCTTTTAGCACGAGAGTGTCTGAGCGAGTAGCGGAGGTGTAAAGAGTAGCGGAGGTGTAGAGAGTAGCGGAGGTGTAGAGAGTAGCGGAGGTGTAGAGAGTAGCGGAGGTGTAGAGAGTAGCGGAGGTGTAGGGAGTAGCGGAGGTGTAGAGAGTAGCGGAGGTGTAGGGAGTAGCGGAGGTGTAGGGAGTAGCGGAGGTGTAGGGAGTAGCGGAGGTGTAGGGAGTAGCGGAGGTGTAGAGAGTAGCGGTGGTGTAGAGAGTAGCGGGTTGTAGGGAGTAGCGGAGGTGTAGGGAGTAGCGGAGGTGTAGGGAGTAGCGGAGGTGTAGGGAGTAGCGGAGGTGGAGCTGGAGGTGTAGAGAGTAGCGGAGGTGTAGGGAGTAGCGGAGGTGTAGGGAGTAGCGGAGGTGTAGGGAGTAGCGGAGGTGTAGGGAGTAGCGGAGGTGGATCTGGAGGGAGTAGCGGAGGTGTAGGGAGTAGCGGAGGTGTAGGGAGTAGCGGAGGTGTAGGGAGTAGCGGAGGTGGATCTGGAGGGAGTAGCGGAGGTGTAGAGAGTAGCGGAGGTGTAGGGAGTAGCGGAGGTGTAGGGAGTAGCGGAGGTGTAGGGAGTAGCGGAGGTGTAGGGAGTAGCGGAGGTGTAGGGAGTAGCGGAGGTGTAGACGGTAGGGGAGGTGTAGAGAGTAGCGGAGGTGGATCTGGAGGGAGTAGCGGAGGTGTAGGGAGTAGCGGAGGTGTAGGGAGTTGCGGAGGTGTAGGGAGTTGCGGAGGTGTAGGGAGTTGCGGAGGTGTAGGGAGTAGCGGAGGTGTAGAGAGTAGCAGAGGTGTAGGGAGCAGCGGAGGTGGATCTGGAGGGAGTAGCAGAGGTGTAGAGGAGAGTAGCGGAGGTGTAGGGAGTAGCGGAGGTGTAGGGAGTAGCGGAGGTGTAGGAGTTGCGGAGGTGTAGGGAGTAGCGGAGGTGTAGAGAGTAGTGGAGGAGTAGGGAGTAGCGGAGGTGGATCTGGAGGGAGTAGCGGAGGTGTAGAGAGTAGCGGAGGTGTAGGGAGTAGCGGAGGTGTACGAGTAGCAGAGGTGTAGAGAGTAGCGGAGGTGTAGGGAGTAGCAGAGGTGTATCTGGAGGGAGTAGCGGGATGTGTAGAGAGTAGTGGAGGTGTAGGGAGTAGCGGAGGTATAGAGAGTAGTGGAGGAGTAGGGAGTAGCGGAGGTGGATCTGGAGGGAGTAGCGGAGGTGTAGAGAGTTTTGGAGGTGTAGGGAGTTAGCGGAGGTGGCATAGTAGCAGAGGTGTAGAGGAGCGGAGGTGTAGGGAGTAGCAGAGGTGTATCTGGAAAAAGTAGCGGGATGTATAGAGAGTAGTGGAGGAGTAGGGAGTAGCGGAGGTGTAGAGAGTAGCGGGATGTGCCCAGTGTGACTGGAGCTTGGAGCGAGATTCCCAAAGGCTGGAGTGTCAGCCTTCTCATCCGCTCCAATTTGTCTCCAGTAGCCCTCTATTCAGGAGCTCAGGGCGTGCCCGGCCCAGCACGCATCTGGAGTCTACTTGTGTCCTGCTAATAGCCACTTGCTTTAGCTACTGTAATGGAGTTCACTAAATATTTTCATAAAGAAACTCATAGAACACACAGGTGATAAATCAAGGTGACTTACAAAAGATGAGGACCAAGAGTAAAGAGTGCTACTGTTTGTAGCAAAGTATTTATAAACAAAAAATCTGATCTCTTAAAAGTTTTGTTAATTTTTGTTTTGTTATCTAGGCCTGGCATATTACCACGTTTAATAAGGAGCTTTACGTTTAGACTGAGTAATTCTGTCTAAAAATCTTTCGGCCTATCTATAGAAAAATAAAAAACAACTCTGCATCTCTGCCCAGCCTGGATAGAGTGGCCAATAGGATGTTTCACATCCCCAGTGGCTCAGCCTGTGCAGAGAGGATATTCTCCTCGGCTGGTCTTCTCTCCAGGGACCAACACATGAGCCTGAAGCCACTGGTCTTCTCTCCAGGGACCGACACATGAGCCTGAAGCCACTGGTCTCCTCTCCAGGCACCATCACATGAGCCTGAAGCCACTGGTCTTTTCTCCAGGTACCATCACATGAGCCTGAAGCCACTGGTCTTCTCTCCAGGGACCAACACATGAGCCTGAAGCCACTGGTCTTCTCTCCAGGGACCAACACATGAGCCTGAAGCCACTGGTCTTCTCTCCAGGGACCAACACATGAGCCTGAAGCCACTGGTCTTCTCTCCAGGCACCATCACATGAGCCTGAAGCCACTGGTCTTCTCTCCAGGCACCAACACATGAGCCTGAAGCCACTGGTCTTCTCTCCAGGCACCAACACATGAGCCTGAAGCCACTGGTCTTCTCTCCAGGGACCATCACATGAGCCTGAAGCCACTGGTCTTCTCTCCAGGGACCAACACATGAGCCTGAAGCCACTGGTCTTCTCTCCAGGCACCATCACATGAGCCTGAAGCCACTGGTCTTCTCTCCAGGGACCAACACATGAGCCTGAAGCCACTGGTCTTCTCTACAGGCACCAACACATGAGCCTGAAGCCACTGGTCTTCTCTCCAGGCACCATCACATGAGCCTGAAGCCACTGGTCTTCTCTCCAGGGACCAACACATGAGCCTGAAGCCACTGGTCTTCTCTACAGGCACCAACACATGAGCCTGAAGCCACTGGTCTTCTCTCCAGGCACCAACACATGAGCCTGAAGCCACTGGTCTTCTCTCCAGGGACCAACACATGAGCCTGAAGCCACTGGTCTTCTCTCCAGGGACCAACACATGAGCCTGAAGCCACTGGTCTTCTCTCCAGGGACCATCACATGAGCCTGAAGCCACTGGTCTTCTCTCCAGGCACCATCACATGAGCCTGAAGCCACTGGTCTTCTCTACAGGCACCATCACATGAGCCTGAAGCCACTGGTCTTCTCTCCAGGGACCATCACATGAGCCTGAAGACACTGGTCTTCTCTCCAGGCACCAACACATGAGCCTGAAGCCAAACTCCTGTTCCTAAAAACAAATTCAAAGGCAGTGATTTAATAGAATGAAATGTTGTTTAAATGCTGAGCGCTTTATATCTCTACCAGCCTATTGTGTCGCACTTGCAATTGCTTAACAATGTATTTCTTTGTCGGCTATAGCCTTGAAATGATTGAGATCATCTTCTTAGGCTCTCTGTCTGGCTCCTGACCTATTCACAGTGTTAATATGCTGTTTAATATGACATGTCACCTATTTGAAATTATGTTGCTTATTACATTCTCCTTTTCATGTTAATTCAAATACTTTTCATTCAAATCCAAATGGTTTGGTTTCAATACTTAAAAACCAAATGGTAGGTTGGTGAACAAGCACTACTTCATGAGCGTCTTCAAGATAAACACCTAATTTACCTGTACTATGTTTCATAATGGACAGGTAGACTATACCTGTACTATGTTTCATAAGGGGCAGGTAGACTATACCTGTACTATGTTTCATAAGGGACAGGTAGACTATACCTGTACTATGTTTCATAAGGGACAGGTAGACTATACCTGTACTATGTTTCATAAGGGACAGGTAGACTATACCTGTACTATGTTTCATAAGGGACAGGTAGACTATACCTGTACTCTGTTTCATAAGGGGCAGGTAGACTATACCTGTACTATGTTTCATAAGGGACAGGTAGACTATACCTGTACTCTGTTTCATAAGGGGCAGGTAGACTATACCTGTACTATGTTTCATAAGGGACAGGTAGACTATACCTGTACTCTGTTTCATAAGGGGCAGGTAGACTATACCTCAATAGCTGCACAATGTATTTCCAACTACCACTCAATGATCCAACTCTTGCATGTAAAACACCACTTTAGGAACTTAATGCTAATCAGTAGCTGTGCGTGGGTAAAATCACTGGGGAAGCCAAGCCTGTATAAAAGCCATATTACAACCTACAATGTGTTGTGATAATTGTGTTGTTTGCTCTATAACCCATTGGTTCATACACCACCGTGCTATACAATAAGACCGTAACAACAAGGAGACAACAGTCTGGAAGAATCAATTCAGCTACACATTTGTTTCATCACAAAACCTGGAGAGAAAACATCTGTCCAGTGAAGTACACAAAGCAAATACTGCTTATAACAAACAGTTATATGACCTAAAGTATGGTCAAGTTAACGTTTCCCACAGTTTACTAAACAATTAGGTTGCGCCAGGACAACCCGCTCAACTCTGATTGGCTAATTATTGTCTAATTGTTTTATCAAGGTAAGCCAAACGCGTGCTGGTTTCAAACAATCAAACGCCACGGAGGAAACATGTCATACTCTTTTTGGCCAGACAGCATTAGATACATGGGTTACACATACTGAGACAGAGGGGCGCTGTTTCCCTCGCCCTGATGATTTCTCCAGTGAGATTCAGCCACTTGCGAATTGACAGAAAAGTATGAAAACACCATGTTACACAGAGAGACAAAATCTACATTATTTTATTGAGGTTTTATTGGTCAAGTATTTTGGGAAGCCTGGCTTCCCGTGGCGTCGTTGAATACACACCACCGATGCTTAGGTGCCAGAGGTCAACAGAGACATTAACGTCGGGTTGAGCAGGTTGTTTATTTTACACATATATTTTACAAATATACTGTATCTACATATCTTTTATTTATTTATATATTTGAGAAATACTTTTTATTGAAATATATTCCACTCGTGACTCTCCTGCCATCAAACACTTTCCGCAGTGTTGATATGCATCATCATCATCTCTTGTTATAGTAGTAGAATCTAATTTGATTTCAGTAACGTACTCTCTGTCTCTCTTCAATCCGTCCTCTTTATCCGATACACTGAGGCAGTTAGTGCCTAAAGAGCAGGACTTGGACGGTGGTATAAACACCAGTCTGGCTCTGTAATTTGGAGTTACGTAATAACAGCTGATCTTCTTACATCTACAGAATAACTAAACCAGTCGGGCTGTAATTCTCTTCTGGCTTATGTTCCAAATGGCACCCTATTCCCTATCTAGTGCACTACTTTTGGCCACTATATAGGGAATAGGGTGCTAAGTTGCATACTAGATATGGAATCGGGTGCTAAGTAGTGTACTAGATAGGGAATAGGGTGTTATTTGGAACGCAGTACTCTACTCCGTAAGACCAGACCACATGCTGCAGCCTTTCTTTTCTACACTGGTACCAGGCACAGTAACTATAACCACACACCCTTATAGGGTCACAGCACATATCAACAGTAGCCTATACTAAAAGGGTTCAATTTCATTTGACCTGGATTTATGAAGAAGGAAGTTCCATTGAGGTCAGAATTAGTCCTTCTTTCTCAGTGGAGACCTGGAGAATGGAATAACCTTGGTTAATAGCTTGGTCTACAGTGTTTTCCCTTATGTCGTCTAGCCATTCATTCACCATGTGATAACAATGGTTAACATCTGGCTAACTGGTAACTATACACTCTAGGGACTATACACTCCAGGGACTATACACTCCAGGGACTATACACTCCAGGGTCTATACACTCCAGGGACTATACACTCCAGGGACTATACACTCCAGGGACTATACTCCAGGGACTCCACTACACTCCAGGGACTATACACTCCAGGGACTATACACTCCAGGGACTATACACTCCACACTCCAGGGTCTATACACTCCAGGGACTATACACTCCAGGGACTATACACTCCGGGAACTATACACTCCAGGGACTATACACTCCAGGGACTATACACTCCAGGGACTATACACTCCAGGGTCTATACACTCCAGGGACTATACACTCCAGGGACTATACACTCCAGGGACTATACACTCCAGGGTCTATACACTCCAGGGTCTATACACTCCAGGTACTATACACTCCAGGGACTATACACTCCACTCCAGGGACTATACACTCCAGGTACTATACACTCCAGGGACTATACACTCCAGGGACTATACACTCCAGGGACTATACACTCCTGTGTCTATACACTCCAGGGACTATACACTCCAGGGTCTATACACTCCAGGGTCTATACACTCCAGGGACTGTACACTCCAGGGACTATACACTCCAGGGACTATACACTCTACAGGGACTATACACTCCAGGGACTATACACTCTAGGGACTATACACTCCACTCCAGGGACTATACACTCCAGGGACTATACACTCCAGGGACTATACACTCCAGGGACTATACACTCTAGGGACTATACACTCCAGGGACTATACACTCCAGGGACTATACACTCTACACTCCAGGGACTATACACTCCAGGTACTATACACTCTAGGGACTATACACTCCACTCCAGGGACTATACACTCCAGGGACTATACACTCCAGGGACTATACACTCCAGGGTCTATACACTCCAGGGACTATACACTCCAGGGTCTATACACTCCAGGGACTATACACTCCAGGGTCTATACACTCCAGGGACTATACACTCCAGGGTCTATACACTCCAGGGACTATACACTCCAGGGACTATACACTCCAGGGACTATACACTCCAGGGACTATACACTCCAGGGTCTATACACTCCAGGGACTATACACTCCAGGGTCTTTACACTCCAGGGACCTATACACTCCAGGGACTATACACTCCAGGGACTATACACTCCAGGGACTATACACTCCAGGGACTATACACTCCAGGTACTATACACTCCAGGGACTATACACTCCACTCCAGGGACTATACACTCCACTATCCAGGGACTATACACTCCGGGGACTATACACTCCAGGGACTATACACTACACTCCAGGGTCTATACACTCCAGGGTCTATACACTCCAGGGACTATACACTCCAGGGTCTATACTATACACTCCAGGGACTATACACTCCAGGGACTATACAATCCAGGGACTATACACTACACCACCAGGGACTATACACTCCAGGGACTATACACTCCAGGGACTATACACTCCAGGGTCTATACACTCCAGGGACTATACACTCCAGGGACTATACACTCCAGGGACTATACACTCCAGGGACTATACACTCCAGGGACTATACACTCCAGGGACTATACACTCCAGGGTCTATACACTCTAGGACTATACACTCCAGGACTATACACTCCAGGGACTATACACTCCAGGGTCTATACACTCCAGGGTCTATACACTCCAGGTACTATACACTCCAGGTACTATACACTCCACTCCAGGGACTATACACTCCAGGGACTATACACTCCAGGGACTATACACTCCAGGGACTATACACTCCAGGGACTATACACTCCAGGGCCTATACACTCCAGGGACTATACACTCCAGGGACTATACACTCCAGGGACTATACACTCTACACTCTAGGGACTATACACTCCAGGGACTATACACTCTACACTCTAGGGACTATACACTCCAGGTACTATACACTCTAGGGACTATACACTCCACTACACCCAGGGACTATACACTCCAGGGACTATACACTCCAGGGACTATACACTCCAGGGACTATACACTCCAGGGACTATACACTCCAGGGACTATACACTCCAGGGACTATACACTCTACACTCTAGGGACTATACACTCCAGGTACTATACACTCTAGGGACTATACACTCCACTCCAGGGACTATACACTCCAGGGTCTATACACTCCAGGGACTATACACTCCAGGGTCTATACACTCCAGGGACTATACACTCCATGGTCTTTACACTCCAGGGACTATACACTCCAGGGTCTATACACTCCAGGGACTATACACTCCAGGTACTATACACCCTAGGGACTATACACTCCACTCCAGGGACTATACACTCCAGGGTCTATACACTCCAGGGACTATACACTCCAGGGTCTATACACTCCAGGGACTATACACTCCATGGTCTTTACACTCCAGGGTCTATACACTCCAGGGACTATACACTCCAGGGTCTATACACTCTAGGGACTATACACTCCAGGGACTATACACTCCAGGGACTATACACTCTACACTCAGGGACTATACACTCCAGGTACTATACACTCCAGGTACTATACACTCCACTCCAGGGACTATACACTCCAGGGTCTATACACTCCAGGGTCTATACACTCCAGGGTCTATACACTCCAGGGTCTATACACTCCAGGGACTATACACTCCAGGGTCTATACACTCCAGGGTCTATACACTCCAGGGACTATACACTCCAGGGTCTATACACTCCAGGGACTATACACTCCAGGGTCTATACACTCCAGGGACTATACACTCCAGGGTCTTTACACTCCAGGGACCATACACTCCAGGGACTATACACTCCAGGGACTATACACTCCAGGGACTATACACTCCAGGTACTATACACTCTAGGGATTATACACTCCACTCCAGGGACTATACACTCCAGGTACTATATACTCCAGGGACTATACACTCCAGGGTCTATACACTCCAGGGTCTATACACTCCAGGGTCTATACACTCCAGGGACTATACACTCCAGGGACTATACACTCCAGGGACCATACACTCCAGGGACCATACACTCCAGGGACTATACACTCCAGGGACTATACACTCTAGGGACTATACACTCCAGGGACTATACACTCCAGGTACTATACACTCCAGGGACTATACACTCCAGGGACTATACACTCCACTCCAGGGACTATACACTCCAGGGACTATACACTCCAGGGACTATACACTCCAGGGTCTATACACTCCAGGGACTATACACTCCAGGATCAATACACTCCAGGGACTATACACTCCAGGTACTATACACTCTAGTGACTATACACTCCAGGGTCTATACACACCAGGGACTATACACTCCAGGGTCTATACACTCCAGGGTCTACACACCAGGGACTATACACTCCAGGGTCTATACACTCCAGGGTCTATACACTCCAGGGACTATACACTCCAGGGACTATACACTCCAGGGACTATACACTCCAGGTACTATACAGTCTAGGGACTATACACTCCACTCCAGGGACTATACACTCCAGGTACTATACACTCCAGGGACTATACACTCCAGGGTCTATACACTCCAGGGTCTATACACTCCAGGGCAGTGACTATACACTCCAGGGACTATACACTCCAGGGACTATACACTCCAGGGACTATACACTCCAGGGACTATACACTCCACTCCAGCGACTATACACTCCAGGGTCTATGCACTCCAGGTACTATACACTCCGGGGACTATACACTCCGGGGACTATACACTCCGGGGACTATACACTCTAGGGACTATACACTCCAGGGACTATACACTCCAGGTACTATACACTCCAGGGACTATACACTCCAGGGACTATACACTCTGAGAAAAAAGGTTTCCAAAAAGGGTTCTTCTGTCGTCGCCGTAGGAGAACCCATGTAGATCTGTGGAAAAGGTTCTACATGGATCCCTAAAGAGTTCTACCTGGAACCAAAAAGGTTTCTACCCAGAACCAAAAAGGGTTCTTCAAAGGGTTTCCCTATGAGGACAGTCGAAGAACCCTTTAGGTTCTACATAGCACCTTTTTTTCTAAGAGTGTAGGCCTCTATATAGGGAATAGGGTGCTAAGTAGTGCACTATATAGGGTGCCATTTGGAACACATCTTCAGCCTCGTGTTTTTATGTTAACCTCTAGTTAAATCCGGTCTGTGCCCTACATGCACAGAGATATCCCAGCAGGGGCCAGTTAGACTCTTTATTTCAGGCTCCTGACCGATTCTATTTTTTATGCTGACCTCAACTGGTCTACTCCATCATTTCCTATGACGCGGCTTCTGGACATCCATTTGGATCAAGATTTCTAGGTCAACGTGTCGGCAGTTCTGGACGTTCTGCTCACTCCGGACCTCTGAAATCCATTACCTCATTTTTGCCAGCATGTCAAACTGAGGCGAACAAAACTCTTTACTCCACACACAGAAATGCATACAACGCCTACAAAACAGGAAGTACCAGTGACGTGCTCAATACGGAAGTGGTCTGATGATGCTAAGCTACAGGACTGTTTCGCTATGTTCCGCGGTTCATCTGATAACATTGAGAAGTTTACCACATCAGTCACAGGTTTCATTAATGCAGTGATTCGATGACGTCTAACTAAATGCCTTCAATGCCTTCTTCGTGTGATCTCGCTCTCCGTGGCCGCTGTGACCTTTAACCCCCTAGAATCAATCTAATTAATATAATAACAATTCCCCATCCAAATCCATCAGTTTAAGAAGGAGAGTATTTTTCTGTTCCATTGGATGCGTCTCAATCCACCGATGTCGAACTTCTGTGGTGAAAGGTGGCAGAGCCGTGTTTGTCAAACAGACATCCCGAAAATCGGTCTCGAACAGTTTGACCTGCAAGCGCTACAGGGAGACAGGATGGACAGCTGATCGTCCACGCAGTGGCAGACCATGTGGAACAACACCTGCACAGGATCGGTACATCCAAACATCACACCTGCAGGACAGGTACAGAATGGCAACAACAACTGCCCGAGTTACACCAAGAACGCACTATCCCTCCACCAGTGCTCAGACTGTCCGCAATAGGCTGAGAGAGGTTGGACTGAGGGCTTGTAGGCCTGTTGTAAGGCAGGTCCTCACCAGACACCGGCAACAAGGTCGCCTATAGGCACAAACCCACCGTCGCTGGACCAGACAGGACTGGCAAAAAGTGCTCTTCACTGACGAGTTGCGGTTTTGTCTCACCAGGGGTGATGGTCGGATTTGCATTTATCGTCGAAGGGATGAGCATTACACCGAGGCCTGTACTCTGGAGCGGGATCGATTTGGAGGTGGAGGGTCCGTCATGGTCTGGGGTGAGCATTTTGTAACTGTAGGCAATCTCAACGCTGTGCGTTACAGGGAAGACATCCTCCTCCCTCATGTGGTACCTTTCCTGCAGGTTCACCCTGACATGACCCTCCAGCATGACAATGCCACCAGCCATACAGCTCGCTCTGTGTGTGATTTCCTGCAAGACATTAATGTCAGTGTTCTGTCATAGCCAGCAAAAGGCCGGACCTCAATCCCATTGAGCACGTCTGGGACCTGTTGGATCGGAGGATGAGGGCTAGGGCCATTCCCCCCAGAAATGTCCGGGAAGTTGCAAGTGCCTTGGTGGAAGAGCGGGTTAACATCTCAAAGCAAGAACTTGCAAAGCTGGTGCAGTCCATGAGGAGGAGATGCACTGCAGTACTTAATGCAGCTGGTGGCCACACCAGATACTGACTGTTACTTTTGATTTTGACCCCCCTTTGTTCAGGGACACATTATTCCATTTCTGTTAGTCACATGTCTGTGGAACTTGTTCAGTTTATGTCTCAGTTGTTGAATCTTGTTATGTTCATACAAATATTTACACATGTTAAGTTTGCTGAAAATAAAAATAAAGTAAAATGTTTGGACACAACTACTTATTCAAGGGGTTTTCTTTATTTTCTACATTGTAGAATAATAGTGAAGACATTAAAACTATGAAACAACACATATGGAATCATGTAATATCCAAAAAATATTAAACAAATCAAAATATATTTTATACTTGAGATTCTTTAAAGAAGCACACTTTGCCTTGATGACAGCTTTACACGTAAACATTTGACAAATAATGTAATGTAATTTGATTTAGTTTGCTTTCAGACAATGGAACAGAGTATTATCATGTTTCTATATTAACCTCGTCTGCTTCTAGACAATGGAACAGAGTATTATCATGTACCTTATCGTGTACCTCAGCCTTCCTCTCCCTGTCCCAGACACACATTGGCTCGACACTCACACACATACCCAGCCCTCTCCTAATGTACAGCCTCTACTCCCCCTCCAAGCCTCCCGCCCCTGGTGAGTTTCTGGAGCTACATTTAGCTGTGTTCCATTAAAGAGAAAATAACCTTGATCTTTCTTTAATGGAACAGGTTTTTAGACCAGAGTGCTGCTGGCTGAATGATCCATCGCTTTTTCTCTGTCTCTAATGGGGTGTGATGATCACAATGAAAAACACAAAGTAGAGATCTGCAGGGGATTGATTTCTTCATCCCGCTCCTGCCCTCACCAGCGGCTTTTCATGCTGCACCCAGCACTCACCGGCTGGCAATCTGTCTGACTCATGCCCACTTTTACAAGAACTGGTCCCAAAACTAACTGCAGTCCCGCAATGTTATTTTAGGTATGTGACGCAGCTCACTTGCCAGCCATTGTCCCAGCCCTATAGGCAATATCAAATGTGCCAAAACTGACTTTCAACGTGGCACCGGCATAGTTCGGCAAATTCCTGCCCTACTGGAGCTGCTCCGGTCAACTTTAAGTGCTGTTATTGTGAAGTGGAAACATCTAGGAGCAACAACGGCTCAGCCACGAAGTGGTAGGCTACACAAGCTCACAGAACGGGACCGCAGAGTGGTAGGCTACACAAGCTCACAGAACGTGACCGCAGAGTGGTAGGCTACACAAGCTCACAGAACGGGACAGCAGAGTGGTAGGCCACACAAGCTCACAGAACGGGAACGCAGAGTGGTAGGCTACACAAGCTCACAGAACGGGACCGCAGAGTGGTAGGCCACACAAGCTCACAGAATGGGACCGCAGAGTGGTAGGCCACACAAGCTCACAGAATGGGACCACCGAGTGGTAGGCCACACAAGCTCACAGAATGGGACCGCAGAGTGGTAGGCCACACAAGCTCACAGAATGGGACCGCAGAGTGGTAAAGATCATCTAAAGTGTAAAGATCCTCTTTCCTCGGTTGCAACACTCACTACCGAGTTCCAAACTGCCTCTGGAAGCAACGTCAGCACAATAACTGTTCATCGGGAGCTTCATGAAATGGGTTTCCATGGCAGAGCAGCTGCACACAAACCTAAGATCACCATGCACAAAGCCAAGCGTCGGCTGGAGTGGTGTCTACACCCAGCCCTGTCCTGGTGATGACTCTGTCTACACCCAGCCCTGTCCTGGTGATGACTCTGTCTACACCCAGCCCTGTCCTGGTGATGACTCTGTCTACACCCAGCCCTGTCCTGGTGATGACTCTGTCTACACCCAGCCCTGTCCTGGTGATGACTCTGTCTACACCCAGCCCTGTCCTGGTGATGACTCTGACTCTGTCTACACCCAGCCCTGTCCTGGTGATGACTCTGTCTACACCCAGCCCTGTCCTGGTGATGACTCTGTCTACACCCAGCCCTGTCCTGGTGATGACTCTGTCTACACCCAGCCCTGTCCTGGTGATGACTCTGTCTACACCCAGCCCTGTCCTGCTGATGACTCTGTCTACACCCAGCCCTGTCCTGGTGATGACTCTGTCTACACCCAGCCCTGTCCTGGTGATGACTCTGTCTACACCCAGCCCTGTCCTGGTGATAACTCTGACTCTGACTACACCCAGCCCTGTCCTGGTGATGACTCTGACTACACCCAGCCCTGTCCTGGTGATGACTCTGACTCTGACTACACCCAGCCCTGTCCTGGTGACGACTCTGTCTACACCCAGCCCTGTCCTGGTGATGACTCTGTCTACACCCAGCCCTGTCCTGGTGATGACTCTGTCTACACCCAGCCCTGTCCTGGTGATGACTCTGACTCTGACTCCACCCAGCCCTGTCCTGGTGATGACTCTGTCTACACCCAGCCCTGTCCTGGTGATGACTCTGTCTACACCCAGCCCTGTCCTGGTGATGACTCTGTCTACACCCAGCCCTGTCCTGGTGATGACTCTGTCTACACCCAGCCCTGTCCTGGTGATGACTCTGTCTACACCCAGCCCTGTCCTGGTGATGACTCTGTCTACACCCAGCCCTGTCCTGGTGATGACTCTGTCTACACCCAGCCCTGTCCTGGTGATGACTCTGACTCTGTCTACACCCAGCCCTGTCCTGGTGATGACTCTGACTCTGACTCTACACCCAGCCCTGTCCTGGTGATGACTCTGACTCTGTCTACACCCAGCCCTGTCCTGGTGATGACTCTGACTACACCCAGCCCTGTCCTGGTGATGACTCTGACTCTGACTACACCCAGCCCTGTCCTGGAGATGACTCTGTCTACACCCAGCCCTGTCCTGGTGATGACTCTGACTCTGTCTACACCCAGCCCTGTCCTGGTGATGACTCTGTCTACACCCAGCCCTGTCCTGGTGATGACTCTGTCTACACCCAGCCCTGTCCTGGTGATGACTCTGTCTACACCCAGCCCTGTCCTGGTGATGACTCTGTCTACACCCAGCCCTGTCCTGGTGATGACTCTGTCTACACCCAGCCCTGTCCTGGTGATGACTCTGTCTACACCCAGCCCTGTCCTGGTGATGACTCTGTCTACACCCAGCCCTGTCCTGCTGATGACTCTGTCTACACCCAGCCCTGTCCTGGTGATGACTCTGTCTACACCCAGCCCTGTCCTGGTGATGACTCTGTCTACACCCAGCCCTGTCCTGGTGATGACTCTGACTCTGACTACACCCAGCCCTGTCCTGGTGATGACTCTGACTACACCCAGCCCGGTCCTGGTGATGACTCTGACTCTGACTACACCCAGCCCTGTCCTGGTGATGACTCTGTCTACACCCAGCCCTGTCCTGGTGATGACTCTGACTACACCCAGCCCTGTCCTGGTGATGACTCTGTCTACACCCAGCCCTGTCCTGGTGATGACTCTGACTCTGACTCCACCCAGCCCTGTCCTGGTGATGACTCTGTCTACACCCAGCCCTGTCCTGGTGATGACTCTGTCTACACCCAGCCCTGTCCTGGTGATGACTCTGTCTACACCCAGCCCTGTCCTGGTGATGACTCTGTCTACACCCAGCCCTGTCCTGGTGATGACTCTGTCTACACCCAGCCCTGTCCTGGTGATGACGCTGTCTACACCCAGCCCTGTCCTGGTGATGACTCTGACTCTGTCTACACCCAGCCCTGTCCTGGTGATGACTCTGACTCTGACTACACCCAGCCCTGTCCTGGTGATGACTCTGACTCTGTCTACACCCAGCCCTGTCCTGGTGATGACTCTGACTACACCCAGCCCTGTCCTGGTGATGACTCTGACTCTGACTACACCCAGCCCTGTCCTGGTGATGACTCTGTCTACACCCAGCCCTGTCCTGGTGACGACTCTGTCTACACCCAGCCCTGTCCTGGTGATGACTCTGTCTACACCCAGCCCTGTCCTGGTGATGACTCTGTCTACACCCAGCCCTGTCCTGGTGATGACTCTGACTCTGACTCCACCCAGCCCTGTCCTGGTGATGACTCTGTCTACACCCAGCCCTGTCCTGGTGATGACTCTGACTCTGACTCCACCCAGCCCTGTCCTGGTGATGACTCTGTCTACACCCAGCCCTGTCCTGGTGATGACTCTGTCTACACCCAGCCCTGTCCTGGTGATGACTCTATCTACACCCAGCCCTGTCCTGGTGATGACTCTGTCTACACCCAGCCCTGTCCTGGTGATGACTCTATCTACACCCAGCCCTGTCCTGGTGATGACTCTGTCTACACCCAGCCCTGTCCTGGTGATGACTCTGTCTACACCCAGCCCTGTCCTGGTGATGACTCTGACTCTGTCTACACCCAGCCCTGTCCTGGTGATGACTCTGACTACACCCAGCCCTGTCCTGGTGATGACTCTGACTCTGACTACACCCAGCCCTGTCCTGGTGATGACTCTGTCTACACCCAGCCCTGTCCTGGTGACGACTCTGTCTACACCCAGCCCTGTCCTGGTGATGACTCTGTCTACACCCAGCCCTGTCCTGGTGATGACTCTGTCTACACCCAGCCCTGTCCTGGTGACGACTCTGACTCTGTCTACACCCAGCCCTGTCCTGGTAATGACTCTGTCTACACCCAGCCCTGTCCTGGTGATGACTCTGTCTACACCCAGCCCTGTCCTGGTGATGACTCTGACTCTGACTCTGACTCCACCCAGCCCTGTCCTGGTGATGACTCTGTCTACACCCAGCCCTGTCCTGGTGATGACTCTGTCTACACCCAGCCCTGTCCTGGTGATGACTCTGTCTACACCCAGCCCTGTCCTGGTGATGACTCTGACTCTGACTACACCAGCCCTGTCCTGGTGATGACTCTGACTCTGTCTACACCCAGCCCTGTCCTGGTGATGACTCTGACTACACCCAGCCCTGTCCTGGTGATGACTCTGACTCTGACTACACCCAGCCCTGTCCTGGTGATGACTCTGTCTACACCCAGCCCTGTCCTGGTGACGACTCTGTCTACACCCAGCCCTGTCCTGGTGATGACTCTGTCTACACCCAGCCCTGTCCTGGTGATGACTCTGACTCTGTCTACACCCAGCCCTGTCCTGGTGATGACTCTGACTCTGACTACACCCAGCCCTGTCCTGGTGATGACTCTGACTCTGTCTACACCCAGCCCTGTCCTGGTGATGACTCTGACTCTGACTACACCCAGCCCTGTCCTGGTGATGACTCTGACTCTGACTACACCCAGCCCTGTCCTGGTGATGACTCTGTCTACACCCAGCCCTGTCCTGGTGATGACTCTGTCTACACCCAGCCCTGTCCTGGTGATGACTCTGTCTACACCCAGCCCTGTCCTGGTGACGACTCTGACTCTGTCTACACCCAGCCCTGTCCTGGTAATGACTCTGTCTACACCCAGCCCTGTCCTGGTAATGACTCTGTCTGACACCCAGCCCTGTCCTGGTGATGACTCTGTCTACACCCAGCCCTGTCCTGGTGATGACTCTGACTCTGACTCCACCCAGCCCTGTCCTGGTGATGACTCTGTCTACACCCAGCCCTGTCCTGGTGATGACTCTGTCTACACCCAGCCCTGTCCTGGTGATGACTCTATCTACACCCAGCCTTGTCCTGGTGACAACTCTGTCTACACCCAGCCCTGTCCTGGTGATGACTCTGACTCTGTCTACACCCAGCCCTGTCCTGGTGATGACTCTGACTCTGACTCCACCCAGCCCTGTCCTGGTGACGACTCTGTCTACACCCAGCCCTGTCCTGGTGACGACTCTGACTACACCCAGCCCTGTCCTGGTGATGACTCTGTCTACACCCAGCCCTGTCCTGGTGATGACTCTGTCTACACCCAGCCCTGTCCTGGTGATGACTCTGACTCTGACTCCACCCAGCCCTGTCCTGGTGATGACTCTGTCTACACCCAGCCCTGTCCTGGTGATGACTCTGACTCTGACTCCACCCAGCCCTGTCCTGGTGATGACTCTGTTTACACCCAGCCCTGTCCTGGTGATGACTCTGACTCTGACTCCACCCAGCCCTGTCCTGGTGATGACTCTGACTCTGTCTACACCCAGCCCTGTCCTGGTGATGACTCTGACTCTGACTACACCCAGCCCTGTCCTGGTGATGACTCTGACTCTGACTCCACCCAGCCCTGTCCTGGTGATGACTCTGTCTACACCCAGCCCTGTCCTGGTGATGACTCTGACTCTGACTCCACCCAGCCCTGTCTTGGTGATGACTGTGACTACACCACAAATGAGAACCTTGTGTAGAGGTAGGGAGTGTTGAGGTTAGGGCCTTGGGTCTAGTGTTTAGGGTTTAGGATTATTTATATTCTCCATTTTATGCCTTGTTGGACTAACAACTCTCTTTCCACCTCAGTACCCCACTGAAAGCTGGCGCCTGCGTGACTCATACTGTTTGGCCAGGCTGGGATGAGAACCAGTCTCAGTGGTCAGCTAGTGGAGAGGACACATTATGCTGTAGACAGACAGTCCCTAGCGTGCTCCAACATCAACAGGAAGTGACTAGTGATTCCTGTTATTGCAGGTCTTCTCTCCTCGCTTTCCAACCATCTATTCCTCCTATTGCGTCCTGCTACAGATCCCCGTCTCCTCACTGTGACATGGCTGGGAGGTCAGTCACTCTGCCACATTAACAGGGGTGTCTTCCTGGGGGTGTGACCAGTGTGGGGGTGTGACCAGGGTGGGGGTGTGACCAGGATGGGGGTGTGACCAGGGTGGGGTTGTGACCAGGGTGGGGGTGTAACAAGAATGGGTGTGTGACCAGGGTGGGGGTGTGACCAGGGTGGGGGTGTGACCAGGATGGGGGTGTGACCAGGGTGGGGTTGTGACCAGGGTGGGGGTGTGACAAGAATGGGTGTGTGACCAGGGTGGGCGTGTGACCAGGGTGGGAGTGTGACCAGGGTGGGGTGGGGGTGTGACCGGGGTGGGGGTGGGGGTGTGACCGGGGTGGGGTGGTGACCAGGGTGGGCGTGTGACCAGGGTGGGAGTGTGACCAGGGTGGGGTGGGGGTGTGGCTCAGATGGCTCAGATGATGGGCAAACAGACAGTTGGCTCAGATGATGGGCAGACAGACAGTTGGCTCAGATGATGGGCAGACAGACAGTTGGCTCAGATGATGGGCAGACAGACAGTTGGCTCAGATGATGGGCAGACAGTTGGCTCAGATGATGGGCAGACAGACAGTTGGCTCAGATGATGGGCAAACAGACAGTTGGCTCAGATGATGAGCAAACAGACAGTTGGCTCAGATGATGGGCAGACAGTTGGCTCAGATGAGACAGACAGGCAGCAAACAGACAGTTGGCTCAGATGATGGGCAAACAGACAGTTGGCTCAGATGATGGGCAAACAGACAGTTGGCTCAGATGATGGGCAGACAGATCAGATGACAGACAGAGATGGGCAGACAGAGATACAGACACAGGCTCAGATGATGGGCAAACAGACAGTTGGCTCAGATGATGGACAGACAGACAGGCAGAGGCTGACTCAGTAACTAGTCCAGTTAACCCTCTGTTGGCAGCAACTTGAAAATGATCTCCATCTTCCCAGCTAATGCGTTCTGTCTGAATGAAGGGTTATTCTGTTTCCCCCCTGAGTGGCCCTTCAGTTGACACAGATTCATGTTGCATCTTGTGTTTAGCCAGAGGCATCAGGTTCTAGTAGCGTGCTCCCACATGATGCTTTTCATCTGTTGTTATGAGTCATGCTGTCTCTCTATCTGTTGTGTTTCAAGGGGCCCCTCATGTTGGGTTGTTGTTGGGTTGTGTTGAGGACAGTATTTAGCTACAGTCTCATGATGTCTATCTGTATGTTGTGTTTCAGGGAGCCCTTGTCTGGCTGCGGGACAAAGATCAGCTCCTTCCTGCTACTGTCAGCTCCTGTTACCACGACGATGGATCCCTGGTCCTCACCACCAACTATGAGAAGGTAAGTGGGACAAACTACCTAAACTACCTAATGGGACAAACCAAATGATCTAAACTAATTACTGAGACAAACCGAACGAGCTAAACTACCTACTGGGACAAACCAAACGATCTAAACTACCTACTGGGACAAACCAAACAACCTAAACGACCTACTGAGACCATCCAAACTACCTACTGGGACCATCCAAACTACCTAAACTACCTACAGGGACAAACCAAACTACCTAAACTATCTACTGGGACAAACCAAACTACCTAAACTATCTACTGGGACCATCCAAACTACCTAAACTATCTACTGGGACCATCCAAACGACCATAACTACCTACTGGGACCATCCACTGTCCAATTCTTAGGCAAATTACGCTGGATGAAAGTAAAGTGTGTTGGGCAATTTTTTATTTATTTATTTAATTTTTATTTTACCTTTATTTTACCAAGCAAGTCAGTTAAGAACAAATTCTTATTTACAATGACGGCCCTAATCTGGACGACGCTGGGCCAATTATGCGCTGTCCTATGGCACTCCCAATCACGACCAGTTGTGATACAGCCTGGAATCGAACCAGGGTCTGTAGTGATGCCTCTAGCAATGAGATGCAGTGCCTTAGACTGCTGAGCCAAACATGCCAAACCCTCTTCCTCTAGGCCAAGTGTGTCAAGCTAATTTTACCCTGAGGGGTCCAGTCAAAATTCAGCCTTCAGGACAGAGAGTCTGGAGACACCTGAAACCCCACCTCTTCAAGGAAACTAGGATGAAAATCCTTCTCACCCCCCCCCCCTTAATGATTTAGAACTATTGTAAAGTGGCTGTTCCACTGGATGTCAGGAATTCACTAATTTGCTGAGCGTCTGCTAAACTTAAATGTAAATGTAAATGGTCAAACCCTCTTCCTCTATGGAATAGGGCTGTCAAACGGTCATGGCCTCAACTTCAAAATAGGGCTGTAACGGTCATGGAATAGGGCTGTAACGGTCATGGAATAGGGCTGTAACGGTCATGGAATAGGGCTGTAACGGTCATGGAATAGGGCTGTAACGGTCATGGAATAGGGCTGTAACGGTCATGGAATAGGGCTGTAACGGTCATGGAATAGGGCTGTAATAACACCCCTGACTGCATAGAAATAGAATGACTAGATTGGGGTCTCCATTCAACTAATTAATATTTATAACTGTATATAACTGTCTTAATGTTGCTGGACCCACTAATGGGGATCCTTAATAAACCCCAGGAAGAGTAGCTGCTGCCTTGGCAGGAACTAATGGGGATCCTTAATAAACCCCAGGAAGAGTAGCTGCTGCCTTGGCAGGAACTAATGGGGATCCATAATAAACCCCAGGAAGAGTAGCTGCTGCCTTGGCAGGAACTAATGGGAATCCTTAATAAACCCCAGGAAGAGTAGCTGCTGCCTTGGCAGGAACTAATGGGGATCCATAATAAACCCCAGGAAGAGTAGCTGCTGCCTTGGCAGGAACTGGATCCATAATAAACCCCAGGAAGAATAGCTGCTGCCTTGGCAGGAACTAATGGGGACCCATAATAAACCCCAGGAAGAGTAGCTGCTGTCTTGGCAGGAACTAATGGGGATCCATAATAAACCCCAGGAAGAGTAGCTGCTGCCTTGGCAGGAACTGGATCCATAATAACCCCCAGGAAGAGTAGCTGCTGCCTTGGCAGGAACTAATGGGGATCCATAATAAACCCCAGGAAGAGTAGCTGCTGCCTTGGCAGGAACTAATGGGGATCCATAATAAACCCCAGGAAGAGTAGCTGCTGCCTTGGCATGAACTAATGGGGATCCATAATAAACCCCAGGAAGAGTAGCTGCTGTCTTGGCAGGAACTAATGGGGATCCATAATAAACCCCAGGAAGAGTAGCTGCTGCCTTGGCAGGAACTGGATCCATAATAAACCCCAGGAAGAGTAGCTGCTGACTTGACAGGAACTAATGGGCATCCATAATAAACCCCAGGAAGAATAGCTGCTGACTTGACAGGAACTAATGGGGATCCATAATAAACCCCAGGAAGAGTAGCTGCTGCCTTGGCAGGAACTAATGGGCATCCATAATAAACCCCAGGAAGAATAGCTGCTGACTTGACAGGAACTAATGGGGATCCATAATAAACCCCAGGAAGAGTAGCTGCTGTCTTGGCTGAACTAATGGGGATACATAATAACCCCCAGGAAGAGTAGCTGCTGCCTTGGCAGGAACTAATGGGGACCCATAATAAACCCCAGGAAGAGTAGCTGCTGCCTTGGCAGGAACTAATGGGGATCCATAATAAACCCCAGGAAGAGTAGCTGCTGCCTTGGCAGGAACTAATGGGGATCCATAATCAACCCCAGGAAGAGTAGCTGCTGCCTTGACAGGAACTAATGGGGATCCATAATAACCCCCAGGAAGAGTAGCTGCTGCCTTGGCAGGAACTAATGGGGATCCATAATAAACCCCATGAAGAGTAGCTGCTGCCTTGGCAGGAACTGGATCCATAATAAACCCCAGGAAGAGTAGCTGCTGCCTTGGCAGGAACTAATGGGGATCCATAATAAACCCCAGGAAGAGTAGCTGCTGCCTTGCCAGGAACTAATGGGCATCCATAATAAACCCCAGGAAGAGTAGCTGCTGTCTTGGCTGAACTAATGGGGATACATAATAACCCCCAGGAAGAGTAGCTGCTGCCTTGGCAGGAACTGGATCCATAATAACCCCCAGGAAGAGTAGCTGCTGTCTTGGCTGAACTAATGGGGATACATAATAACCCCCAGGAAGAGTAGCTGCTGCCTTGGCAGGAACTAATGGGGACCCATAATAAACCCCAGGAAGAGTAGCTGCTGCCTTGGCAGGAACTAATGGGGATCCATAATAAACCCCAGGAAGATAGCTGCTGCCTTAATAAACTGGATCCATAATAAACCCCAGGAAGAGTAGCTGCTGTCTTGGCAGGAACTAATGGGGATCCATAATAAACCCCAGGAAGAGTAGCTGCTGCCTTGCCAGGAACTAATGGGGATACAAATAAAATACAAATGATGGTGTAATGGGTAGACTGGCGACCATTCACTAGCTTCTTAACCCACAAAGTCATGAACCAAACCCATTTACAAAACTCTAACTTTATCCCTAACCTTATGCCTAACCTAACCTTAAATTAAGACCAAAAAACTGTGGAATCTGGCTTTGTGGCTGTAGAATCTGACTTTGTGGCTGTTGAGTCTGACTTTGTGTTTGTAGAATCTGACTTTGTGGCTGTTGAATCTGACTTTGTGGCTGTTGAATCTGACTTTGTGGCTGTTGAATCTGACTTTGTGGCTGTAGAATCTGACTTTGTGGCTGTTGAATCTGACTTTGTGGCTGTAGAATCTGACTTTGTGGCTGTTGAATCTGACTTTGTGGCTGTAGAATCTGACTTTGTGGCTGTAGAATCTGACTGTGTTTGTAGAATCTGACTTTGTGGCAGTAGAATCTGACTGTGTTTGTAGAATCTGACTTTGTGGCTGTTGAATCTGACTTTGTGACTGTAGAATCTGACTTTGTGGCTGTGGAATCTGACTTTGTGGCTGTGGAATCTGACTTTGTGGCTGTTGAATCTGACTTTGTGGCTGTAGAATCTGACTTTGTGGCTGTAGAATCGGACTTTGTGTCTGTAGAATCTGGCTTTGTGGCTGTAGAATCTGACTGTGTTTGTACAATCTGATTTTGTGGCTGTGGAATCTGACTTTGTGGCTGTAAAATCTGACTTTGTGGCTGTAGAATCTGACTTTGTGGCTGTAGAATCTGACTTTGTGGCTGTAGAATCTGACTTTGTGGCTGTAGACTCTGACTTTGTGGCTGTAGAATCTGACTTTGTGGCTATAGAATCTGACTTTGTGGCTGTAGAATCTGACTTTGTGGCTGTGGAATCTGACTTTGTGGCTGTGAAATCTGACTTTGTGGCTATGGAAGCTAGTGAAAACCCAACCTTTCCTTGTCTCAACAAGGAGCAACAACGTTTCATCATGTTAAGGGTCCATGTTATATATAAAAGTATCAAATCAAAGTGTATTTGTCACGTGTTCCGAGTACAACAGGTGTAGGTAGTAGACCTTACAGTGAAATGCTTACTTACAGGCTCTAACTAATAGTGCAAAAAAGGTATTAGGTGAACAATAGGTAAGTAAAGAAATAAAACAACAGTAAAAAGACTGGCTATATACAGTAGCGAGGCTGTAAAAGTAGCGACGCTGCACACAGACACCGGTTAGTCAGGCTGTTTGAGGTAGTATGTACAAGTAGATATGGTTAAAGTGACTATGCATATATGATGAACAGAGAGTAGCAGTAGCATAAAAGAGGGGTTGGGGGCACACAATGCAAATAGTCTAGGTAGCCATTTGATTACCTGTTCAGGAGTCTTATGGCTTGGGAGTAAAAACTGTTGAGAAGCCTTTTTGTCCTAGACTTGGCGCTCCGGTATCGCTTGCCATGTGGTAGTAGAGAGAACAGTCTACTGGGGTGGCTGGGGTCTTTGACAATTTTTAGGGCCTTCCTCTGACACCGCCTGGTGTACAAGTCCTGGATGGCAGGCAGCTTAGCCCCAGTGATGTACTGGGCTGTACGCACTACCCTCTGTTGCGCCTTGCGGTCAGAGGCTGAGCAATTTCCGTACCAGGCAGTGATGTAACCATGCTCTCGATGTTGCAGCTGTAAGAACCTTTTGAGAACCCGAGGACCCATGCCAAATCTTTTCAGTTTCCTGAGGGGGAATAGGTTTTGTCGTGCCCTCTTCACGACTGTCTTGGTATGTTTGGACCATGTTAGTTTGTTGTTGATGTGGGCACCAAGGAACTTGAAGCTCTCAGCCCCGTCGATGAGAATGGGGACGTGCTCGGTGCTCCTTTCCTGTAGTCCACATTCATCTCCTTAGTCTTGATACTTTGAGTGATAGTTTGTTATTCTGGTACCACCCTGCTAGGTCTCTGACCTCCTCCCTATAGGCTGTCTCGTCGTTGTCGGTGATCAGGCCTACCACTGTTGTGTCGATTTATTGATTATTCCATGTGTAATCTGTGTTGTCTGTTCACACTGCTTTGTTTTATCTTGGCCAGGTCACAGTTGGAAATGAGAAAGTGTTCGCAACTGGCTACCTGGTGAAATAAAGGTGATCTGGCCTACCTGGTTAAACAAAGGTGATCTGGCCTACCTGGTTAAATAAAGGTGAAATAACATTTAAAAAAATAAAAATCTGTTCAGGTCCGGTCTGGTTTGGTTTGATCTGTTCAGGTCTGGTTTGATCTGTCCAGGTCCGGTCTGGATTGATCCGTTCAGGTCTGGTCTGGTTTGATCTGTTCAGGTCTGGTTTGATCTGTTCAGGTCTGGTCTGGTTTGATCTGTTCAGGTCTGGTCTGGTTTGATCTGTTCAGGTCTGGTCTGGTTTGATCTGTTCAGGTCTGTTCAGGTCTGGTCTGTTCAGGTCTGGTCTGGTTTGATCTGTTCAGGTCTGGTCTGGATTGATCTGTTCAGGTCTGGTTTGATCTGTTTAGGTCTGGTCTGGATTGATCTGTTCAGATCCGGTCTGGATTGATCTGTTCAGGTCTGGTCTGGTTTGATCTGTTCAGGTCTGGTCTGGATTGATCAGGTCCGGTCTGGTTTGATCTGTTCAGGTGTGGTCTGTTCAGGTCCGGTCTGGATTGATCTGTTCAGGTCCGGTCTGGATTGATCTGTTCAGGTCTGGTCTGGTTTGATCTGTTCAGGTCCGGTCTGGTTTGATCTGTTCAGGTCCGGTCTGGTTTGATCTGTTCAGGTCCGGTCTGGTTTGATCTGTTCAGGTCCGGTCTGGTTTGATCTGTTCAGGTCCGGTCTGGTTTGATCTGTTCAGGTCCGGTCTGGATTGATCTGTTCAGGTCCGGTCTGGATTGATCTGTTCAGGTCTGGTCTGGTTTGATCTGTTCAGGTCCGGTCTGGTTTGATCTGTTCAGGTCCGGTCTGGTTTGATCGGTTCAGGTCCGGTCTGGTTTGATCGGTTCAGGTCTGGTCTGGTTTGATCTGTTCAGGTCTGGTCTGGTTTGATCTGTTCAGGTCCGGTCTGGTTTGGTCTGGTTTGGTCTGGTCTGGTTTGATCTGGTCTGGTTTGATCTGTTCAGGTCTGGTCTGTTCAGGTCCGGTCTGGTTTGATCTGTTCAGGTCTGGTCTGGATTGATCTGTTCAGGTCCGGTCTGGATTGATCTGTTCTGGTCTGGTTTGATCTGTTCAGGTCCGGTCTGGTTTGATCTGTTCAGGTCCGGTCTGGTTTGATCTGGTCTGGATTGATCAGGTCTGGTCTGGTTTGATCTGTTCAGGTCTGGTCTGGTTTGATCTGTTCAGGTCCGGTCTGGTTTGATCTGTTCAGGTCTGGTCTAGTTTGATCTGGTCTGGTTTGATCTGTTCAGGTCTGGTCTGTTCAGGTCCGGTCTGGTTTGATCTGTTCAGGTCTGGTCTGGATTGATCTGTTCAGGTCCGGTCTGGATTGATCTGTTCAGGTCCGGTCTGGATTGATCTGTTCAGGTCCGGTCTGGTTTGATCTGTTCAGGTCCGGTCTGGTTTGATCTGATCAGGTCTGGTCTGGATTGATCAGGTCCGGTCTGGTTTAATCTGTTCAGGTCCGGTCTGGTTTGATCTGGTTTGGTCTGGTCTGGTTTGATCTGGTCTGGTTTGATCTGTTCAGGTCTGGTTTGATCTGTTCAGGTCTGGTCTGGTTTGATCTGTTCAGGTCTGGTCTGGTTTGGTCTGGTCTGGTTTGATCTTTTCAGGTCTGGTCTGGTTTGGTCTGGTCTGGTTTGATCTGTTCAGGTCTGGTCTGTTCAGGTCCGGTCTGGTTTGATCTGTTCAGGTCTGGTTTGGTCTAGTTTGGTCTGTTTTGGTCTGGTTTCATCTGTTCAGTTCAGGACTGGTTTGGTCTGGTCTGGTTTGGACTGATTTGGTCTTTTCTGGTCTTGTTTGGTCTGGTTTGGTGTCCTGGTTTGGTTTGGTCTGGTTTGGTCTGGTCTGGTTTGGTCTAGTTTGGTCTGGTCTGGTCATGTTTGTTCTATTCTGTGGTCTGGTCTGGTCTTGGACTGATGTTGCATCAGGTGCTAGCTGTCCTGTATGTCGTTCCTTGTTCCTAGACAGGACATTCTAATCCAAAGGCCCTAGGTTACCCCCAATGCCCAAAAGTACATTCATCTGCCCTGTCCCCATTCATAGGCCCTGTCACCCAGCTGTCTTCCTCACCCGTACCCCAGGCTTCATGCTATTTCTGGAGGCCTCTGCTGTGCTGTTCTGAGGCTGGATCTAAATGTGGACAACATGTGTGTTCTAGTGGCAGCTAGCTCTGTTGAAGTTTCTTCACAAGGTCACAGCTCAACTCTCAGCATGGCTGGAGTCTATCATCTTTACATTATCTCTCCACCAGGCTGGGAATACACAGCTGTTCTCACTGAAGACATGATAATAGATTTTATACAGTGTCAGGTCAGTGTGCAGTGAGATGTACTGTAAATCTGAGGAGTCCAAGAGAACGCCCTGTTGAGAAACATGTTTTAGTCTCTGCTCTGTATACATATCTCATGACAGAGACCGTTGTTTTCTCATGTCCAGAAAGACTGCTGACATAGCCTATATTTCTCTGTGTGTATATAGGAGAGTCACCTTCCCAATTTCAATAAGCATTTCTCTACGGCTGGCCATGCTACCCCTACCCCGGTGAACTGCCCGGCACCCTCCACAGCAACCCACCAAAGCCCCCACCATTTCGCCTTTACCCAAATCCAGATAGCTGATGTTCTGAAAGAGCTACACAGTCTGGACCCCTACAAATCAGCCGGGCTAGACAATCTGGACCCTCTCTTTCTAAAATTATCTGCTGAAATTGTTGCAACCCCTATTACTAGCCTGTTCAACCTCTCTTTCGTATCGTCTGAGATTCCCAAAGATTGGAAAGCTGCCGCGGTCATCCCCCTCTTCAAAGGGGGTGAGACTCTAGACCCAAACTGCTACAGACCTATATCTATCCTACCCTGTCTTTCTAAGGTCTTCGAAAGCGAAGTTAACAAAGAGATTACTGACCATTTCGAATCCCACCATACCTTCTCCGCTATGCAGTCTCGTTTCAGAGCTGGTCATGTGTGCACCTCTGCCACGCTCAAGGTTCTAAACGACATCATAAACGCCATCGTTAAGAGACATTACTGTGCAGCCGTATTCATCGACCTGGCCAAGGCTTTCGACTCTGTCAATCGCCACATTCTTATTGGCAGACTCGACAGCCTTGGTTTCTCAAATGATTCCCTCGCCTGGTTTACCAACTACTTCTCTGATATAGTTCAGTGGGTCAAATTGGACAGACTGTTGTCCAGACTTCTGACAGTCTCTATGGGTGTGCCACAGGGTTCAATTCTCGGGCCGACTCTCTTTTTCTATATACATCATTGATGTTCATCTTGCTGCTGGTGATTCTCTGATCCACCTCTACGCACCATTCTGTATACTTCTGGCCCCTCCTTGGACACTGTGTTAACAACCCTCCAGACGAGCTTCAGTGCCATACAACTCTCTTTCCGTGGCCTCCAACTGCTCTTTAACACTAGTAAAACTAAATGCACGCTATTCAACCAATCACTGCCCGCTGCTGCTCGCCCGTCCAGCATCACTACTCTGGACGGCTCTGACTTAGAATACGTGGACAACTACAAATACCTGGGTGTCTGGTTAGACTGTAAACTCTCCTTCCAGACTCACATTAAGCAGCTCCAATCCAAAATGAAATCTAGAATCGGTTTCCTATATCGCAACAAAGCATCCTTCACTCATGCTGCCAAATATACCCTCGTAAAACTGACCATCCTACCGATCCTCGACTTCGGTGATGTCATCTATAAAATAGCCTCCAACACTCTACTCAACAAACTGGATGCAGTCTATCACAGTGCCATCCGTTTTGTCACCAAAGCCCCATACACTACCCACCATTGCGACCTGTACAGTTTACTTGTTCAACACTCTAACCACCTGATTACATTGCATTCCACGAGGAGCCTGCCTGTTACGCGAATGCAGTAAGAAGCCAAAATAAGTTGCCAGCTAGCATTAAACTTATCTTATAAAAAGCAATCAATCAATCATAATCACTAGTTAACTACACATGGTTGATGATATTACTAGTTTATCTAGCGTGTCCTGCATTGCATATAATCGATGTGGTGCATATTCATGAAAAAGGACTGTCTTGCTCCAATGTGTACCTAACCATAAACATCAATGCCTTTCTTAAAATCAATACACAAGTATATATCGGCCGATTAATCGGTATCGGCTTTTTTGGTCCTCCAATAATTGGTATCGGCGTTGAAAAATCATAATCGGTCGACCTCTAAATGTTAGACATACGTACAACTAAGAATATTTCTTCATACATTTGAAACAAGTACTAGTTGTGGCCGCAACCGGACTCGCTTGTGAACAACTTTTGGAGGAATGCATTGCTTGACTGTCGTGAAAGTGAACGCAGCTCACAAACTGCAGCTCCTCCAACGATTCGTTCTGGAATTGGAGTTTGTTGAGCAGACTTGGTGTATGACTTGGTTCTAGAAAGCTGTGTCCATCATAACGTTCAATAATCAATTAGTTTAATTAATTATTGCACCATGTGATCAATTATCAGCACTCAACATTGATTTTTCTTCTTTATGCTGCCTGCAGCGTGATCTATTTTCCCTGGTGCACATGATAGACAGTTGGTGGAGCAGGAGCATGTGGAGTCATTGAGACAGAGGAGCTCGTATTAGTCCTGCTGTAGAATTCATTGCAGTCAGCAGGTCAAACAAACGATTAAAAACACTCTGAAAAAACGAATTATGACTCTCGAGCCAGTAAAAAGAGTCGTTCAGCGAGGCCTGGTCAAGATGAGTACTACAGTAATACTGGGATATGATGAGTACTACAGTAATACTGGGATATGATGAGAACTACAGTAATACTGGGATATGATGAGTACTACAGTAATACTGGGATATGATGATTACTACAGTAATGATATGATGAGTACTACAGTAATACTGGGATATGATGAGTACTACAGTAATACTGGGATATGATGAGTACCACAGTAAGGATATGATGAGTACCACAGTAATGATATGATGAGTACTACAGTAATACTGGGATATGATGAGTACTACAGTAATACTGGGATATGATGAGTACTACAGTAATGATATGATGAGTACTACAGTAATACTGGGATATGATGAGTACTACAGTAATGATATGATGAGTACTACAGTAATGATATGATGAGTACTACAGTAATACTGGGATATGATGAGTACTACAGTAATACTGGGATATGATGAGTACTACAGTAATGATATGATGAGTACTACAGTAATACTGGGATATGATGAGTACTACAGTAATACTGGGATATGATGAGTACTACAGTAATGATATGATGAGTACTACAGTAATACTGGGATATGATGAGTACTACAGTAATACTGGGATATGACGAGTACTACAGTAATGATATGATGAGTACTACAGTAATGATATGATGAGTACCACATCAATACTGGGATATGATGAGTACTACAGTAATAATGGGATATGATGAGTACTACAGTCATACTGGGATATGATGAGTACTACAGTAATACTGGGATATGATGAGTACCACAGTAATACTGGGATATGATGAGTACTACAGTAATGATATGATGAGTACTACAGTAATGATATGATGAGTACTACAGTAATACTGGGATATGATGAGTACTACAGTAATACTGGGATATGATGAGTACTACAGTAATGATATGATGAGTACTACAGTAATACTGGGATATGATGAGTACTACAGTAATACTGGGATATGATGAGTACTACAGTAATGATATGATGAGTACTACAGTAATACTGGGATATGATGAGTACTACAGTAATACTGGGATATGACGAGTACTACAGTAATGATATGATGAGTACCACAGTAATGATATGATGAGTACTACAGTAATGATATGATGAGTACCACATCAATACTGGGATATGATGAGTACTACAGTAATAATGGGATATGATGAGTACTACAGTCATACTGGGATATGATGAGTACCACGGTAATACTGGGATATGATGAGTACCACAGTAATACTGGGATATGATGAGTACCACAGTAATGATATGATGAATACTACAGTAATACTGGGATATGATGAGTACTACAGTAATACTGGGATATGATGAGTAATCCTGGGATATGATGAGTACCACAGTAATGATATGATGAGTACTACAGTAATACTGGGATATGATGAGTACCACAGTAATGATATGATGTGTACCACAGTAATACTGGGATATGATGAGTACCACAGTAATACTGGGATATGATGAGTACCACAGTAATGATATGATGAGTACTACAGTAATACTGGGATATGATGAGTACTACAGTAATACTGGGATATGATGAGTACTACAGTAATGATATGATGAGTACTACAGTAATACTGGGATATGATGAGTACTACAGGAATACTGGGATATGATGAGTACTACAGTAATACTGGGATATGATGAGTACTACAGGAATACTGGGATATGATGAGTACTACAGTAATGATATGATGAGTACCACAGTAATGATATGATGAGTACTACAGTAATACTGTGATATGATGAGTACCACAGTAATGATGTGATGAGTACTACAGTAATACTGGGATATGATGAGTACCACAGTAATGATATGATGAGTACTACAGTAATACTGGGATATGATGAGTACCACAATAATGATATGATGAGTACCACAGTAATGATATGATGAGTACTACAGTAATACTGGGATATGATGAGTACTACAGTAATACTGGGATATGATGAGTACCACCGTAATACTGGGATATGATGAGTACAACAGTAATGATATGATGAGTACTACAGTAATGATATGATGAGTACTACAGTAATACTGGGATATGATGAGTACCACAGTAATGATATGATGAGTACCACAGTAATACTGGGATAGGATGAGTACTACAGTAATACTGGGATATGATGAGTACTACAGTAATACTGGGATATGATGAGTACTACAGAAATGATATGATGAGTACTACAGTAATACTGGGATATGATGAATACTACAGTAATACTGGGATATGATGAGTACGACAGTAATGATATGATGAGTACTACAGTAATACTGGGATATGATGAGTACCACAGTAATACTGGGATATGATGAGTACCACAGTAATGATATGATGAGTACCACAGTAATGATATGATGAGTACTACAGTAATACTGGGATATGATGAGTACTACAGTAATACTGGGATATGATGAGTACTACAGTAATGATATGATGAGTACTACAGTAATACTGGGATATGATGAGTACTACAGTAATACTGGGATATGATGAGTACTACAGTAATACTGGGATATGACGAGTACTACAGTAATGATATGATGAGTACTACAGTAATGATATGATGAGTACCACATCAATACTGGGATATGATGAGTACTACAGTAATAATGGGATATGATGAGTACCACAGTAATACTGGGATATGATGAGTACCACAGTAATGATATGATAAGTACTACAGTAATACTGGGATATGATGAGTACCACCGTAATACTGGGATATGATGAGTACCACAGTATTACTGGGATATGATGAGTACCACAATATTACTGGGATATGATGAGTACCACAGTAATACTGGGATATGATGAGTACCACAGTAATGATATGATGAGTACCACAGTAATGATATGATGAGTACTACAGTAATACTGGGATATGATGAGTACTACAGTAATACTGGGATATGATGAGTACTACAGTAATGATATGATGAGTACTACAGTAATACTGGGATATGATGAGTACTACAGGAATACTGGGATATGATGAGTACTACAGTAATACTGGGATATGATGAGTACTACAGGAATACTGGGATATGATGAGTACTACAGTAATGATATGATGAGTACCACAGTAATGATATGATGAGTACTACAGTAATACTGTGATATGATGAGTACCACAGTAATGATGTGATGAGTACTACAGTAATACTGGGATATGATGAGTACCACAATAATGATATGATGAGTACCACAGTAATGATATGATGAGTACTACAGTAATACTGGGATATGATGAGTACTACAGTAATACTGGGATATGATGAGTACCACCGTAATACTGGGATATGATGAGTACAACAGTAATGATATGATGAGTACTACAGTAATGATATGATGAGTACTACAGTAATACTGGGATATGATGAGTACCACAGTAATGATATGATGAGTACCACAGTAATACTGGGATAGGATGAGTACTACAGTAATACTGGGATATGATGAGTACTACAGTAATACTGGGATATGATGAGTACTACAGAAATGATATGATGAGTACTACAGTAATACTGGGATATGATGAATACTACAGTAATACTGGGATATGATGAGTACGACTAATGATATGATGAGTACCACAGTAATGATATGATGAGTACTACAGTAATACTGGGATATGATGAGTACTACAGTAATACTGGGATATGATGAGTACCACAGTAATACTGGGATATGATGAGTACCACAGTAATGATATGATGAGTACTACAGTAATACTGGGATATGATGAGTACCACAGTAATACTGGGATATGATGAGTACTACAGTAATACTGGGATATGATGAGTACCACAGTAATACTGGGATATGATGAGTACTACAGTAATACTGGGATATGATGAGTACCACAGTAATGCTGGGATATGATGAGTACCACAGTAATACTGGAATATGATGAGTACTACAGTAATGATATGATGAGTACCACAGTAATGATATGATGAGTACTACAGTAATACTGGGATATGATGTGTACCACAGTAATACTGGGATATGATGAGTACTACAGTAATGATATGATGAGTACTACAGTAATACTGGGATATGATGAGTACCACAGTAATACTGGGATATGATGAGTACTACAGTAATACTGGGATATGATGAGTACCACAGTAATGCTGGGATATGATGAGTACCACAGTAATACTGGAATATGATGAGTACTACAGTAATGATATGATGAGTACCACAGTAATGATATGATGAGTACTACAGTAATACTGGGATATGATGTGTACCACAGTAATACTGGGATATGATGAGTACTACAGTAATACTGGGATATGATGAGTAACACAGTAATGATATGATGAGTACCTCAATAATGATATGATGAGTACTACAGTAATGATATGATGAGTACTACAGTAATACTGGGATATGATGAGTACTACAGTAATACTGGGATATGATGAGTAACACATTAATGATATGATGAGTACTACAGTAATGATATGATGAGTACTACAGTAATACTGGGATATGATGAGTACCACAGTAATACTGGGATATGATGAGTACTACAGTAATACTGGGATATGATGAGTACCACAGTAATACTGGGATATGATGAGTACCACAGTAATACTGGGATATGATGAGTACCACAGTAATACTGGGATATGATGAGTACCACAGTAATACTGGGATATGATGAGTACCACAGTAATGATATGATGAGTACTACAGTAATACTGGGATATGATGAGTACCACAGTAATACTGTAATCTAGCGTACTGTTCATCACTACTGTAATCTAGCGTACTGTTCATCACTACTGTAATCTAGTCTACTGTTCATCAATACTGTAATCTAGTCTACTGTTCATCACTACTGTAATCTAGTCTACTGTTCGTCACTACTGTAATCTAGCGTACTGTTCGTCACTACTGTAATCTAGCGTACTGTTCATCACTACTGTAATCTAGTCTACTGTTCGTCACTACTATGATCTAGTGTACTGTTCATCACTGCTGTAATCTAGTCTACTGTTTATCACTACTGTAATCTAGTCTACTGTTCGTCACTACTGTAATCTAGCGTACTGTTCGTCACTACTGTAATCTAGCGTCCTGTTCATCACTACTGTAATCTAGTCTACTGTTCGTCACTACCATAATCTAGTGTACTGTTCATCACTGCTGTAATCTAGTCTACTGTTTGTCACTACTATAGTCTAGCGTACTTTTCGTCACTACTGTAATCTAGCGTACTGTTCGTCACTACTGTAAGCTAGCGTACTGTTCATCACTGCTGTAATCTAGTCTACTGTTCGTCACTACTGTAATCTAGCGTACTGTTCTTCACTACTGTAATCTAGCGTACTGTTCATCACTACTGTAATCTAGTCTACTGTTCGTCACTACTATAATCTAGTGTACTGTTCATCACTACTGTAATCTAGTCTACTGTTTGTTACTACTGTAATCTAGCATACTGTTCATCACTACTGTAATCTAGTCTACTGTTCGTTACTACTGTAATCTAGCGTACTGTTCATCACTACTGTAATCTAGTCTACTGTTCGTCACTACTATGATCTAGTGTACTGTTCATCACTGCTGTAATCTAGTCTACTGTTTATCACTACTTTAATCTAGTCTACTGTTCGTTACTACTGTAATCTAGCGTACTGGTCATCACTACTGTAATCTAGCGTACTGTTCATCACTACTGTAATCTAGTCTACTGTTCGTTACTACTGTAATCTAGTCTACTGTTCATCACTACTGTAATCTAGTCTACTGTTCGTTACTGCTGTAATCTAGCGTACCGTTCGTCACTACTGTAGTCTAGTCTACTGTTCGTCACTACTGTAGTCCAGCGTATTGTTCGTCACTACTGTAATCTAGCATACTGTTCGTCACTACTGTAATCTAGCGTCCTGTTCATCACTACTGTAATCTAGTCTACTGTTTGTCACTACTGTAGTCTGGCATACTGTTAATCCCTGTTGGTTCTACTGTAACAGCTTCGCGACTGTTTTATTTAACCAGCAGGAAGTGTTATTGAGGTCAGAAAGAAAAAAAATTCTAGGGCAGACCTAATACTGTTCTCTTTGTACTGTCCCAGGGGGACTCGTTGTGAACCTCAGCTCCCTCTTGGCTGCCATCCAACTCTACTCACATGTACACCTCTAGGCATGTTTCCATGGAGATGACAGGGGGAGTCGCTGATCAGACCCATGTTAATTAGTGACAAGAGAACGGTTAATCTATTCTATTCCAGAGATTGCGTCGGTTTTGTGCATTGGCTGCTGGGACTTCCTTCTTTCTCTCTGTGAGTCTTCCTCTTCCTGTTTTCCTTGTGCATCCTGGGAGATACCAAGTTACAGCCCAGAGGATCCTGGAGAGTGGATATGAACATATGCACGTTTCTCCCTGTCAGGGGTTTTACCTAATGGCCTGGTGGTCAACAGAGATCAAAATATAGATTTGAATTAGGGTTAGTTTACAGACTGACAGGCTACAGGGTGAAGGTTAGGGTTATAGATGTGAGTTAGAGTAGGGTTAGCTCATAAGCTAACGGGCTACAGGGTGAATGTTAGGGTTATAGATGTGAGTTAGTGTGAATTATAGTAGGGTTAGCTAACAGGCAACAGGGTGAAGGTTAGGGTTATAGATGTGAGTTAGTGTGAATTATAGTAGGGTTAGCTCACAGGCTAACAGGCTACAGGGTGAAGATTAGGGTTATAGATGTCAGAGGTGTGAATCTATTACGGTTAACACTGATCTCTGGGGTTAAAGGTCAGGGCTGGAGGTTGGCCTGTTAGCTCTGTAGCGTATTAGCTAACCTTAACTCCTTTAAGCCTGTTAGCTCTGCAGCGTGTTAGCTAACCTTAACTCCTTTAGGCCTATTAGCCCTGTAGCGTGTTAGCTAACCATAACTCCTTTAGGCCTGTTAGCCCTGTAGCGTGTTAGCTAGCCATAACTCCGTTAGGCCTATTAGCCCTGTAGCGTGTTAGATAGCCATAACTCCTTTAGGCCTATTAGCCCTGTAGAGTGTTAGCTAACCATAACTCCTGTAGGCCTGTTAGCCCTTTTAGCGTGTTAGCTAAGCATAACTCCTTTAGGCCTGTTAGCCCTGTAGCGTGTTAGCTAACCATAACTCCTTTAGGCCTGTTAGCCCTGTAGCGTATTAGCTAACCTTAACTCCTTTAGGCCTGTTAGCTCTGCAGCGTGTTAGCTAACCTTAACTCCTTTAGGCCTATTAGCCCTGTAGCGTGTTAGCTAAGCCTTACTCCTTTAGGCCTATTAGCCCTGTAGCGTGTTAGCTAGCCATAACTCCGTTAGGCCTATTAGCCCTGTAGCGTGTTAGATAGCCATAACTCCTTTAGGCCTATTAGCCCTGTAGAGTGTTAGCTAACCATAACTCCTGTAGGCCTGTTAGCTAACCATTACTCCTTTAGGCCTTAGCATGTTAACTAATCCTAACCATTTTTCAGTCCCAACCTGACAGGGTGGAAGCACAGCAGGGCGTTCTCTTTCTCACAACATCTCTGAACATGCACTCAAATCCAGCTGTTATGACAGAAGTACTTGGATAACAGATCACACATATCCATGTCAGGCAGACTGAATGATGTGGTTTGGCCTCAGAAACATACAGATGATCTAAGATCTTCATTTGATCACCCAGATGCAGTAGTATATTTGTAGTGTATTTGAGGTTTAAAAGGGTTTATGAAGTTTTTTAATTCCACTTTTTCCCTTAAGAAAAATGTATCAACCTTTAGAAAAATGTCCAGAAAATTATAATCCACATAATAATTTCTTGTTGCTGCAAGATTATTTTCCTGCTGTAGCAAATTGGCTCAGATTAAGATCCGACATCTGTAGGTGGAGCCTGTATGCAGATAGTCCTCTGACATCATATGCTCTAAGAATGTAAGAATGTTGTGAGGTCATCGGGGGTTGTGCTTTGTCTCTCTCTATCTCAATAATCCTGAGCAGGAATCACATGAAGGTTTCAGTAATGTGACAGGCTCCGATTGCCTTTCCACTGTAACCAGAACCATCCTGGCAGTCTAGCTCTGTCCACTGTAACCTAGCTCTGTCCACTGTAACCAGTCTAGCTCTGTCTACTGTAAACAGTCTAGCTCTGTCCACTGTAACCAGTCTAGCTCTGTCCACTGTAACCTAGCTCTGTCCACTGTAACCTAGCTCTGTCCACTGTAACCAGTCTAGCTCTGTCCACTGTAACCTAGCTCTGTCCACTGTAACCTAGCTCTGTCCACTGTAACCTAGCTCTGTCCACTGTAACCTAGCTCTGTCTACTGTAACCTAGCTCTGTCCACTGTAACCTAGCTCTGTCCACTGTAACCTAGCTCTGTCCACTGTAACCTAGCTCTGTCCACTGTAACCTAGCTCTGTCCACTGTAACCAGTCTAGCTCTGTCCACTGTAACCTAGCTCTGTCCACTGTAACCTAGCTCTGTCCACTGTAACCTAGCTCTGTCTACTGTAACCAGTCTAGCTCTGTCCACTGTAACCAGTCTAGCTCTGTCCACTGTAACCAGTCTAGCTCTGTCCACTGTAACCTAGCTATGTCCACTGAAACCAGTCTAGCTCTGTCCACTGTAACCTAGCTCTGTCCACTGTAACCAGTCTAGCTCTGTCCACTGTAACCAGTCTAGCTCTGTCTACTGTAACCCGTCGAGCTCTGTCCACTGTAACCATTCTAGCTCTGTCCACTGTAACCTAGCTCTGTCCACTGTAACCTAGCTCTGTCTACTGTAACCAGTCTAGCTCTGTCCACTGTAACCTAGCTCTGTCCACTGTAACCAGTCTAGCTCTGTCCACTGTAACCTAGCTCTGTCCACTGTAACCAGTCTAGCTCTGTCCACTGTAACCAGTCTAGCTCTGTCCACTGTAACCAGAAACATCCTGGCAGTCTAGCTCTGTCTACTGTAACCAGCGCTTGGTGTATCCAAAGTGGAAGGACTATTGTGCACGACATGGTTGCAGACAGGTGTGTTGTTTGTTTGAAGGAGAAGCATGGGCACCTCAGTTGGCCCTTTGGCATGTCTATTCCTCATGCTCTCCACAGAGGTGTAGACAATTAGTATCGCCATGAGGTCCTGGCATGGTGCCAGCTACATCACCCATGAGGTCCTGACATGGTGCAGCTACATCACCCATGAGGTCCTGGCATGGTGCCAGCTACATCACCCATGAGGTCCTGGCATGGTGCCAGCTACATCACCCATGAGGTCCTGGCATGGTGCCAGCTATATCACCCATGAGGTCCTGGCATGGTGCCAGCTACATCACCCACGAGGTCCTGGTATGGTGCAGCTACATCACCCATGAGGTCCTGGCATGGTGCCAGCTACATCACCCACGAGGTCCTGGTATGGTGCAGCTACATCACCCATGAGGTCCTGGCATGGTGCCAGCTACATCACCCATGAGGTCCTGGCATGGTGCCAGCTACACCACCCATGAGGTCCTGGCATGGTGCAGCTACATCACCCATGAGGTCCTGGCATGGTGCAGCTACATCACCCATGAGGTCCTGGCATGGTGCCAGTCACATCACCCATGAGGTCCTGGCATGGTGCCAGTCACATCACCCATGAGGTCCTGGCATGGTGCAGCTACATCACCCATGAGGTCCTGGTATGGTGCCAGCTACATCACCCATGAGGTCCTGGCATGGTGCAGCTATATCACCCATGAGGTCCTGGCATGGTGCCAGCGACATCACCCATGAGGTCCTGGCATGGTGCAGCTACATCACCCATGAGGTCCTGGCATGGTGCAGCTACATCACCCATGAGGTCCTGGCATGGTGCAGCTATATCACCCATGAGGTCCTGGCATGGTGCCAGCTACATCACCCATGAGGTCCTGGCATGGTGCCAGCTACATCACCCATGAGGTCCTGGCATGGTGCAGCTACATCACCCATGAGGTCCTGGCATGGTGCCAGCTACATCACCCATGAGGTCCTGGCATGGTGCCAGCTACATCACCCATGAGGTCCTGGCATGGTGCAGCTATATCACCCATGAGGTCCTGGCATGGTGCCAGCGACATCACCCATGAGGTCCTGGCATGGTGCAGCTACATCACCCATGAGGTCCTGGCATGGTGCAGCTACATCACCCATGAGGTCCTGGCATGGTGCAGCTATATCACCCATGAGGTCCTGGCATGGTGCCAGCTACATCACCCATGAGGTCCTGGCATGGTGCCAGCTACATCACCCATGAGGTCCTGGCATGGTGCAGCTACATCACCCATGAGGTCCTGGCATGGTGCCAGCTACATCACCCATGAGGTCCTGGCATGGTGCCAGCTATATCACCCATGAGGTCCTGGCATGGTGCCAGCTACATCACCCACAAGGTCCTGGTATGGTGCAGCTACATCACCCATGAGGTCCTGGCATGGTGCCAGCTACATCACCCACGAGGTCCTGGCATGGTGCAGCTACATCACCCATGAGGTCCTGGCATGGTGCCAGCTACATCACCCACGAGGTCCTGGTATGGTGCAGCTACATCACCCACGAGGTCCTGGCATGGTGCAGCTATATCACCCATGAGGTCCTGGCATGGTGCAGCTACATCACCCATGAGGTCCTGGCATGGTGCAGCTATATCACCCATGAGGTCCTGGCATGGTGCCAGCTACATCACCCATGAGGTCCTGGCATGGTGCCAGCTACATCACCCATGAGGTCCTGGCATGGTGCAGCTACATCACCCATGAGGTCCTGGCATGGTGCCAGCTACATCACCCATGAGGTCCTGGCATGGTGCAGCTACATCACCCATGAGGTCCTGGCATGGTGCAGCTACATCACCCATGAGGTCCTGGCATGGTGCAGCTACATCACCCATGAGGTCCTGGCATGGTGCAGCTACATCACCCATGAGGTCCTGGCATGGTGCCAGCTACATCACCCATGAGGTCCTGGCATGGTGCCAGCTACATCACCCATGAGGTCCTGGCATGGTGCAGCTACATCACCCATGAGGTCCTGGCATGGTGCAGCTACATCACCCATGAGGTCCTGGCATGGTGCCAGCTACATCACCCATGAGGTCCTGGCATGGTGCCAGCTACATCACCCATGAGGTCCTGGCATGGTGCCAGCTACATCACCCATGAGGTCCTGGCATGGTGCAGCTACATCACCCATGAGGTCCTGGCATGGTGCCAGCTACATCACCCATGAGGTCCTGGCATGGTGCAGCTACATCACCCATGAGGTCCTGGCATGGTGCAGCTACATCACCCATGAGGTCCTGGCATGGTGCAGCTACATCACCCATGAGGTCCTGGCATGGTGCAGCTACATCACCCATGAGGTCCTGGCATGGTGCAGCTACATCACCCATGAGGTCCTGGCATGGTGCAGCTACATCACCCATGAGGTCCTGGCATGGTGCCAGCTACATCACCCATGAGGTCCTGGCATGGTGCCAGCTACATCACCCATGAGGTCCTGGCATGGTGCAGCTACATCACCCATGAGGTCCTGGCATGGTGCAGCTACATCACCCATGAGGTCCTGGCATGGTGCCAGCTACATCACCCATGAGGTCCTGGCATGGTGCCAGCTACATCACCCATGAGGTCCTGGCATGGTGCCAGCTACATCACCCATGAGGTCCTGGCATGGTGCAGCTACATCACCCATGAGGTCCTGGCATGGTGCCAGCTACATCACCCATGAGGTCCTGGCATGGTGCAGATACATCACCCATGAGGTCCTGGCATGGTGCCAGCTACATCACCCATGAGGTCCTGGCATGGTGCAGCTACATCACCCATGAGGTCCTGGCATGGTGCCAGCTACATCACCCATGAGGTCCTGGCATGGTGTAGCTACATCACCCATGAGGTCCTGGCATGGTGCAGCTACATCACCCATGAGGTCCTGGCATGGTGCAGCTACATCACCCATGAGGTCCTGGCATGGTGCAGCTACATCACCCATGAGGTCCTGGCATGGTGCAGCTACATCACCCACGAGGTCCTGGCATGGTGCCAGCTACATCACCCATGAGGTCCTGGCATGGTGCAGCTACATCACCCATGAGGTCCTGGCATGGTGCAGCTACATCACCCATGAGGTCCTGGCATGGTGCAGCTACATCACTCTGAACCTGCCTGTGTCCTCCTGACACCGGAAGCTATAGCTATGGCCTCTAAAGGGGTTTTCACAATACTGAGCCTGTTGTGAGGTGTCCTGAAGGTCTACTACACCTGTTGTGAGGTGTCCTGAAAGTCTACTATACCTGCTGTGACTTGTCCTGAAGGCCTACTACACCTGCTGTGAGGTGTCCTGAAGGTCTACTACACCTGTTGTGAGGTGTCCTGAAGGCCTACTACACCTGTTGTGAGGTGTCCTGAAGGTCTACTACACCTGTTGTGAGGTGTCCTGAAGGCCTACTACACCTGTTGTGAGGTGTCCTGAACGTCTACTATACCTGCTGTGACTTGTCCTGAAGGCCTACTACACCTGTTGTGAGGTGTCCTGAAGGTCTACTATACCTGCTGTGACTTGTCCTGAAGGCCTACTACACCTGCTGTGAGGTGTCCTACTACACCTGTTGTGAGGTGTCCTGAAGGCCTACTACACCTGTTGTGAGGTGTCCTGAAGGTCTACTATACCTGCTGTGACTTGTCCTGAAGGCCTACTACACCTGTTGTGAGGTGTCCTGAAGGTCTACTATACCTGCTGTGACTTGTCCTGAAGGCCTACTACACCTGTTGTGAGGTGTCCTGAAGGTCTACTATACCTGCTGTGACTTGTCCTGAAGGCCTACTACACCTGCTGTGAGGTGTCCTACTACACCTGTTGTGAGGTGTCCTGAAGGCCTACTACACCTGTTGTGAGGTGTCCTGAAGGTCTACTATACCTGCTGTGACTTGTCCTGAAGGCCTACTACACCTGCTGTGAGGTCTCCTACTACACCTGATGTTTGTTGTCCTGAAGGCCTACCACACCTGTTGTGAGGTGTCCTGAAGGCCTACTACACCTGATGTGAGGTGTCCTGTAGTCTTAAGTAGAGATAACTAACCAGAGGAAAGCTAACCTAAGTGAGCCTTACTGTATGCCTATGCCTGCTGTGAAGTCAATGTCCTGTAATCTCTGTGTTTCAGGTGATGTACCTGCAGCAGTAAAACTAACTACCTGTTGTGTCTCTGTGTTTCAGGTGATGTACCTGCAGCAGTAAAACTAACTACCTGTTGTGTCTCTGTGTTTCAGGTGATGTACCTGCAGCAGTAAAACTAACTACCTGTTGTGTCTCTGTGTTTCAGGTGATGTACCTGCAGCAGTAAAACTAACTACCTGTTGTGTCTCTGTGTTTCAGGTGATGTACCTGCAGCAGTAAACCTGTTGTGTCTCTGTGTTTCAGGTGATGTACCTGCAGCAGTAAAACTAACTACCTGTTGTGTCTCTGTGTTTCAGGTGATGTACCTGCAGCAGTAAAACTAACTACCTGTTGTGTCTCTGTGTTTCAGGTGATGTACCTGCAGCAGTAAAACTAACTACCTGTTGTGTCTCTGTGTTTCAGGTGATGTACCTGCAGCAGTAAAACTAACTACCTGTTGTGTCTCTGTGTTTCAGGTGATGTACCTGCAGCAGGGGGAGCTGAGCAGAGACAAGGTGTTTCCTATGCACCCCACCAGTATTAATGGAGTAGAGGACATGTCTACTCTGGCAGAACTACATGAAGCTGCCATCATGTACAACCTTTACCTGCGCTACCAGAAGGACTGCATCTATGTAAGATACTGTTATAGTCCAACCCTCCCAGACAGACATTATCTATGTAAGATACTGTTATAGTCCAACCCTCCCAGACAGACATTATCTATGTAAGACAGTGTTATAGTTTAACCCTCCCAGACAGACATTATCTATGTAAGATACTGTTATAGTCCAACCCTCCCAGACAGACATTATCTATGTAAGACAGTGTTACAGCCCAACCCTCCCAGACAGACATTATCTATGTAAGACAGTGTTATAGCCCAACCCTCCCAGACAGATATTATCTATGTAAGACAGTGTTATAGCCCAACCCTCCCAGACAGACATTATCTATGTAAGATATAGTTATAGTCCAACCCTCCCAGACAGACATGATCTACTGTATGTAAGACAGTGTTATAGCCCAACCCTCCCAGACAGACATTATCTATGTAAGACAGTGTTATAGCCCAACCCTCCCAGACAGACATTATCTATGTAAGATATAGTTATAGTCCAACCCTCCCAGACAGACATGATCTATTATCTATGTAAGACAGTGTTATAGCCCAACCCTCCCAGACAGACATTATCTATGTAAGACAGTGTTATAGCCCAACCCTCCCAGACAGACATTATCTATGTAAGACAGTGTTATAGCCCAACCCTCCCGGACAGACATTATCTACTGTATGTAAGACAGAGTTATAGTCCAACCCTCCCAGACAGACATTATCTACTGTATGTAAGACAGTGTTATAGTCCAACCCTCCCAGACAGACATTATCTATGTAAGACAGTGTTATAGTCCAACCCTCCCAGACAGACATTATCTATGTAAGACAGTGTTATAGTCCAACCCTCCCAGACAGACATTATCTATGTAAGACAGTGTTATAGCCCAACCCTCCCAGACAGACATTATCTATGTAAGACAGTGTTATAGTCCAACCCTCCCAGACAGACATTATCTATGTAAGACAGTGTTATAGCCCAACCCTCCCAGACAGACATTATCTATGTAAGACAGTGTTATAGTTCAACCCTCCCAGACAGACATTATCTATGTAAGACAGTGTTATAGTTCAACCCTCCCAGACAGACATTATCTATGTAAGACAGTGTTATAGTCCAACCCTCCCGGACAGACATTATCTATTATCTATGTAAGACAGTGTTATAGCCCAACCCTCCCAGACAGACATTATCTATGTAAGACAGTGTTATAGTCCAACCCTCCCAGACAGACATTATCTATGTAAGACAGTGTTATAGTCCAACCCTCCCAGACAGACATTATCTATGTAAGACAGTGTTATAGTCCAACCCTCCCAGACAGACATTATCTATGTAAGACAGTGTTATAGCCCAACCCTCCCAGACAGACATTATCTATTATCTATGTAAGACAGTGTTATAGCCCAACCCTCCCAGACAGGCATTATCCATTATCTATGTAAGACAGTGTTATAGTCCAACCCTCCCAGACAGACATTATCTATATAAGACAGTGTTATAGTTCAACCCTCCCAGACAGACATTATCTATTATCTATGTAAGACAGTGTTATAGTCCAACCCTACCAGACAGACATTATCTATGTAAGACAGTGTTATAGTCCAACCCTCCCAGACAGACATTATCTATTATCTATGTAAGACAGTGTTATCGTCCAACCCTCCCAGACAGAAATCATCTGTGTAAGACAAGTTTATAGTCTTGTCTGCCTAACAAATCAGGGTCCGGTTTCCTGACAGTGATGGAATTTCGGCTTACTGGTGTTTAAACAATGCATTATTCCCATGACGACCGAAGATGTAGCGTACGTTTCCAAAAACAACAAAACATAATGTTTACTAAGTGCGTCATAGCAGCATGTGTCGATACTGATAGGATTGAAAGAAAGGCAGCGCTGCTCTAGGATCAGCTTTCTCTATTCAAATCTTACCTTAACATGAGCATTATTCCACAATACTGACTACAGATCAGCTCCTAGAGAGATATTATCAACTTGTGGTTGATGGTTTTTAATGCAGTCTTTTCTGTTTTATCCTGTGCTTGTTCAATTAAAATGACATTGGCAACTTTATATTTGTTGTTAATTCCGTTCCAAAGTTATTGGCTGGTCTACCTCCCCTTGGGGAACCGGGCCCTGGACCATAGTAGGACTGCTCTACCTCCCCTTGGGGAACCGGGCCCTGGACCATAGTAGGACTGCTCTACCTTCCCTTGGGGAACCGGGCCCTGGACCATAGTAGGACTGCTCTACCTCCCCTTGGGGAACCGGGCCCTGGACCATAGTAGGACTGCTCTACCTCCCCTTGGGGAACCGGGCCCTGGACCATAGTAGGACTGCTCTACCTCCCCTTGGGGAACCGGGCCCTGGACCATAGTAGGACTGCTCTACCTCCCCTTGGGGAACCGGCCCTGGACCATAGTAGGACTGCTCTACCTCCCCTTGGGGAACCGGGCCCTGGACCATAGTAGGACTGCTCTACCTCCCCTTGGGGAACCGGGCCCTGGACCATAGTAGGACTGCTCTACCTCCCCTTGGGGAACCGGGCCCTGGACCATAGTAGGACTGCTCTACCTCCCCTTGGGGAACCGGGCCCTGGACCATAGTAGGACTGCTCTACCTCCCCTTGGGGAACCGGGCCCTGGACCATAGTAGGACTGCTCTACCTCCCCTTGGGGAACCGGGCCCTGGACCATAGTAGGACTGCTCTACCTCCCCTTGGGGAACCGGCCCTGGACCATAGTAGGACTGCTCTACCTCCCCTTGGGGAACCGGGCCCTGGACCATAGTAGGACTGCTCTACCTCCCCTTGGGGAACCGGGCCCTGGACCATAGTAGGACTGCTCTACCTCCCCTTGGGGAACCGGCCCTGGACCATAGTAGGAATGCTCTACCTCCCCTTGGGGAACCGGGCCCTGGACCATAGTAGGACTACTCTACCTCCCCTTGAAAAATCATTTCATTATCCAATATCTTTTGGTTTTACATAACTGTGTTTAAATGTAACGTTCACTAGGTCGAGTCTCAGCGTCCTCCAGGTTAAGCCAGGTCAAAGTGCACAGGACAATTATCAATCAATCAAATGTGTTTATAAAGCCTCTTTTACGTCAGCAGATGTCACAAAGTGCTGAACAGAAACCCAGCCTAAAACCCCCAACAGCGAGCAATGCAAGTGTTCATTACTGAACAGCCACACAATCATGGACATCTTCCAACAGAACGATGCTCATCATAATCTCATCATCTAGGTTTTAAGTTGGCTACCCAGACTCCTTGCTCTGGCCAAACGCCACGCCTGTGGACTTTACTTTCTTCTCCGTAATGAGTCTGGATCTGAGTACCTCCCCGACGATTTCTAGAATGCAAACACATTCTAACCATTCTGATTAGTCCACCAAAAAACGATGGTTTGGGCCAGAGCCAGAACACGCAGCGTAAAGCGGCGTTTTGAACATCTGTCGTTGGTGTTGATATTGGTTAGAGATGATCCACTCGCTGATGAATTTTTTAAACACCCCTCATTTTAAGGGATCGGTGTCCCATCCACGGGACTGTTGAGCTAACGTAGGCTAATGTGATTAGCAGGTTGTAAGTAACAATAACATTTCCCAGGACATAGACATATCTGATATTGGCAGAAAGCTTAATTCTTGTTAATCTAACTGCACTGCTCAATTTACAGTAGCTATTACAGTGAAATAATACCATGCTATTGTTTGAGGAGAGTGCACAATTTTGAACATGAAAAGTTATTAATAAAAAAATTGGCACATTTGGGCAGTCTTGATACAACATTTTGAATGGTTCATTGGATCATAAAGGGGAAATAAATTTGTAAAAAATCAGTCTAAAACTTTGCACATACATATATACACATACACTGATGCCATCTAGTGGCCACAATCTAAATAGCACCTGGGCTGAAATAATACATTATGGCCTTTCTCTTGCATTTCAAACATGATGGTACAAAATAAATCCAAAGGAACGGTTGGTTTTGTCTTTGTATTATATTTTACCAGATCTATTGTGTTATATTCTCCTACATTCCTTTGACATTTCCATAAACTGTAGTGTTTCCTTTCAAATGGTACCAAGAATATGCATATCCTTGTTTCAGGGCCTGAGCTACAGGCAGTTAGATTTAGGAGAAGAAAAAAAAAGGGGGCGGATCCTTAAGAGGTTTTAACGTCACCACAAACGACTTCAATGATGACAGTCTCAGACTGAAGTATATAGGGGACATTGGAAGAATTCAGTTGGAGTGGTCAGTCAGGTCAAGCTTTTAGTGG